>NW_027102981.1:910000-932500 GCF_036373705.1 Amia ocellicauda
TGGAGAACAAGATCTATTGTATGCCTGTGTATTTGGGGAAGTCAAATCTGAAATAATGATGAAATTGCGTGTATCCAAAGTTAAAACTCGTGATTTGTCGCCCTCTGGTGTGTAAAAGATGCAAAAGCTTACAGCACCTGGTATTCCCAGGCGGTCTCCCATCCAAGTACTGACCAGGCCCGAGCCTGCTTAGCTTCCGAGATCGGACGAGATCGGGCGTATTCAGGCTAGTATGGCCGTAAGCCAGAGAGGCTGTCCCTGACGCTCTACTTAAAGGGAAGGCAATATCCGTTTCTGCCGCTCATACTTGCAGTTGAACTGTCTCTCTACTCTAAAGTCCGGGACACACCAGCGCGCCGCAGACAGTCCCTGCTAACACGAAACGTTGTGGCAACGTTGTGCGTTAGCTGGGGTGCCACACCAGACCGGAACTATATATTACAAAACGAACACATTGTCTTGATAAAACAGCTGTAATTGAGTGCCTGACACGCCAGTCAAGCGCAATCTTGAGAAGGTGTGCATTTCAGTAAGGATTTCAATTGACATGCAGTATGAAACTGAAAGGAGGTTGCATCACTATGATGCATAACATTGCATGTATTGTATTTTCAAGTGTGTGCATTCATCCTGTTGTCATTTTGTTTTGAAAGCAGAAGAATCATTCAACAGGTTGCTGAGACAAATGTAAACCAGTAAAACATATGAAGAGAAACAAACCTTGAATATAAGTTCAGTTGTTTAAACATTTGACAAACTATGGTGAGGGGGTAAGAAAACACACAAATCCAGCAGCTCCTGTATTTCAATACACCAGAACCCAATATTATTGGCGAGTCGGGTAGTCCATCATCACAGTTCGAGGGCAGGCATCATTTCAGTAATTTCATCCCGTTGCATTCACATCCGTGCCTTGAATGAGATTGAATGTGATCTTTGCTCTCAAGTATGTTCCCAAGTTTTACACTTTCGTGCTTTGCATGAATGGGAATGGAACCGTGTGTGTTGAATGAGGCTCCTTGTGAGCACTGAACTTTGTCCGGTGGAGTTCCTTTTTGTGTTGCTGTAATTGTGTCATTTCTCGATGAGAAAGATTAGGCAACATTTAGTCACTTCTAGCCATGATGCTCAATTTATTTATGAATGTACCCTAGTTACTAGGGACCGTTTACGTTGGAGAACAAGATCTATTGTATGCCTGTGTATTTGGGGAAGTCAAATCTGAAATAATGATGAAATTGCGTGTATCCAAAGTTAAAACTCGTGATTTGTCGCCCTCTGGTGTGTAAAAGATGCAAAAGCTTGCAGCTCCTGGTATTCCCAGGCGGTCTCCCATCCAAGTACTGACCAGGCCTGAGCCTGCTTAGCTTCCGAGATCGGACGAGATCGGACGAGATCGGGCGTATTCAGGCTAGTATGGCCGTAAGCCAGGGAGGCTGTCCCTGACGCTCTACTTAAAGGGAAGGCAATATCCGTTTCTGCCGTTCATACTTACAGTTGAACTGTCTCTCTACTCTAAAGCCCGGGACACACCAGCGCGCCGCAGACAGTCCCTGCTAACACGCCACGTTGTGGCAACATTGTGGCAACGTTGTGCGTTAGCTGGGGTGCCACACCAGACCGGAAATATATTTTACAAAACGAACACATTCTCTTGATAAAACAGCTTTAATTGAGTGCCTGACACGCCAGTCAAGCGCAATCTTGAGAAGGTGTGCATTTCAGTAAGGATTTCAATTGACATGCAGTATGAAACTGAAAGGAGGTTGCATCACTATGATGCATAACATTGCATGTATTGTATTTTCAAGTGTGTGCATTCATCCTGTTGTCATTTTGTTTTGAAAGCAGAAGAATCATTCAACAGGTTGCTGAGACAAATGTAAACCAGTAAAACAAATGAAGAGAAACAAACCTTGAATATAAGTTCAGTTGTTTAAACATTTGACAAACTATGGTGAGGGGGTAAGAAAACACACAAATCCAGCAGCTCCTGTATTTCAATACACCAGAACCCAATATTATTGGCGAGTCGGGTAGTCCATCATCACAGTTCGAGGGCAGGCATCATTTCAGTAATTTCATCCCGTTGCATTCACATCCGTGCCTTGAATGAGATTGAATGTGATCTTTGCTCTCAAGTATTTTCCCAAGTTTTACACTTTCGTGCTTTGCATGAATGGGAATGGAACCGTGTGTGTTGAATGAGGCTCCTTGTGAGCACTGAACTTTGTCCGGTGGAGTTCCTTTTTGTGTTGCTGTAATTGTGTCATTTCTCGATGAGAAAGATTAGGCAACATTTAGTCACTTCTAGCCATGTTGCTCAATTTATTTACGAATGTACACTAGTTACTAGGGACCGTTTACGTTGGAGAACAAGATCTATTCTATGCCTGTGTATTTGGGGAAGTCAAATCTGAAATAATGATGAAATTGCGTGTATCCAAAGTTAAAACTCGTGATTTGTCGCCCTCTGGTGTGTAAAAGATGCAAAAGCTTACAGCACCTGGTATTCCCAGGCGGTCTCCCATGCAAGTACTGACCAGGCCCGAGCCTGCTTAGCTTCCGAGATCGGACGAGATCGGGCGTATTCAGGCTAGTATGGCCGTAAGCCAGGGAGGCTGTCCCTGACCCTCTACTTAAAGGGAAGGCAATATCCGTTTCTGCCGCTCATACTTGCAATTGAACTGTCTCTCTACTCTAAAGTCCGGGACACACCAGCGCGCCGCAGACAGTCCCTGCTAACACGAAACGTTGTGGCAACGTTGTGCGTTAGCTGGGGTGCCACACCAGACCGGAACTATATATTACAAAACGAACACATTGTCTTGATAAAACAGCTGTAATTGAGTGCCTGACACGCCAGTCAAGCGCAATCTTGAGAAGGTGTGCATTTCAGTAAGGATTTCAATTGACATGCAGTATGAAACTGAAAGGAGGTTGCATCACTATGATGCATAACATTGCATGTATTGTATTTTCAAGTGTGTGCATTCATCCTGTTGTCATTTTGTTTTGAAAGCAGAAGAATCATTCAACAGGTTGCTGAGACAAATGTAAACCAGTAAAACATATGAAGAGAAACAAACCTTGAATATAAGTTCAGTTGTTTAAACATTTGACAAACTATGGTGAGGGGGTAAGAAAACACACAAATCCAGCAGCTCCTGTATTTCAATACACCAGAACCCAATATTATTGGCGAGTCGGGTAGTCCATCATCACAGTTCGAGGGCAGGCATCATTTCAGTAATTTCATCCCGTTGCATTCACATCCGTGCCTTGAATGAGATTGAATGTGATCTTTGCTCTCAAGTATGTTCCCAAGTTTTACACTTTCGTGCTTTGCATGAATGGGAATGGAACCGTGTGTGTTGAATGAGGCTCCTTGTGAGCACTGAACTTTGTCCGGTGGAGTTCCTTTTTGTGTTGCTGTAATTGTGTCATTTCTCGATGAGAAAGATTAGGCAACATTTAGTCACTTCTAGCCATGATGCTCAATTTATTTACGAATGTACACTAGTTACTAGGGACCGTTTACGTTGGAGAACAAGATCTATTCTATGCCTGTGTATTTGGGGAAGTCAAATCTGAAATAATGATGAAATTGCGTGTATCCAAAGTTAAAACTCGTGATTTGTCGCCCTCTGGTGTGTAAAAGATGCAAAAGCTTACAGCACCTGGTATTCCCAGGCGGTCTCCCATGCAAGTACTGACCAGGCCCGAGCCTGCTTAGCTTCCGAGATCGGACGAGATCGGGCGTATTCAGGCTAGTATGGCCGTAAGCCAGGGAGGCTGTCCCTGACCCTCTACTTAAAGGGAAGGCAATATCCGTTTCTGCCGCTCATACTTGCAATTGAACAGTCTCTCTACTCTAAAGTCCGGGACACACCAGCGCGCCGCAGACAGTCCCTGCTAACACGAAACGTTGTGGCAACGTTGTGCGTTAGCTGGGGTGCCACACCAGACCGGAACTATATATTACAAAACGAACACATTGTCTTGATAAAACAGCTGTAATTGAGTGCCTGACACGCCAGTCAAGCGCAATCTTGAGAAGGTGTGCATTTCAGTAAGGATTTCAATTGACATGCAGTATGAAACTGAAAGGAGGTTGCATCACTATGATGCATAACATTGCATGTATTGTATTTTCAAGTGTGTGCATTCATCCTGTTGTCATTTTGTTTTGAAAGCAGAAGAATCATTCAACAGGTTGCTGAGACAAATGTAAACCAGTAAAACATATGAAGAGAAACAAACCTTGAATATAAGTTCAGTTGTTTAAACATTTGACAAACTATGGTGAGGGGGTAAGAAAACACACAAATCCAGCAGCTCCTGTATTTCAATACACCAGAACCCAATATTATTGGCGAGTCGGGTAGTCCATCATCACAGTTCGAGGGCAGGCATCATTTCAGTAATTTCATCCCGTTGCATTCACATCCGTGCCTTGAATGAGATTGAATGTGATCTTTGCTCTCAAGTATGTTCCCAAGTTTTACACTTTCGTGCTTTGCATGAATGGGAATGGAACCGTGTGTGTTGAATGAAGCTCCTTGTGAGCACTGAACTATGTCCGGTGGAGTTCCTTTTTGTGTTGCTGTAATTGTGTCATTTCTCGATGAGAAAGATTAGGCAACATTTAGTCACTTCTAGCCATGATGCTCAATTTATTTACGAATGTACCCTAGTTACTAGGGACCGTTTACGTTGGAGAACAAGATCTATTGTATGCCTGTGTATTTGGGGAAGTCAAATCTGAAATAATGATGAAATTGCGTGTATCCAAAGTTAAAACTCGTGATTTGTCGCCCTCTGGTGTGTAAAAGATGCAAAAGCTTACAGCACCTGGTATTCCCAGGCGGTCTCCCATCCAAGTACTGACCAGGCCCGAGCCTGCTTGGCTTCCGAGATCGGACGAGATCGGGCGTATTCAGGCTAGTATGGCCGTAAGCCAGGGAGGCTGTCCCTGACGCTCTACTTAAAGGGAAGGCAATATCCGTTTCTGCCGCTCATACTTGCAAATTAACTGTCTCTCTACTCTAAAGTCCGGGACACACCAGCGCGCCGCAGACAGTCCCTGCTAACACGAAACGTTGTGGCAACATTGTGGCAACGTTGTGCGTTAGCTGGGGTGCCACACCAGACCGGAACTATATATTACAAAACGAACACATTGTATTGATAAAACAGCTGTAATTGAGTGCCTGACACGCCAGTCAAGCGCAATCTTGAGAAGGTGTGCATTTCAGTAAGGATTTCAATTGACATGCAGTATGAAACTGAAAGGAGGTTGCATCACTATGATGCATAACATTGCATGTATTGTATTTTCAAGTGTGTGCATTCATCCTGTTGTCATTTTGTTTTGAAAGCAGAAGAATCATTCAACAGGTTGCTGAGACAAATGTAAACCAGTAAAACATATGAAGAGAAACAAACCTTGAATATAAGTTCAGTTGTTTAAACATTTGACAAACTATGGTGAGGGGGTAAGAAAACACACAAATCCAGCAGCTCCTGTATTTCAATACACCAGAACCCAATATTATTGGCGAGTCGGGTAGTCCATCATCACAGTTCGAGGGCAGGCATCATTTCAGTAATTTCATCCCGTTGCATTCTCATCCGTGCCTTGAATGAGATTGAATGTGATCTTTGCTCTCAAGTATGTTCCCAAGTTTTACACTTTCGTGCTTTGCATGAATGGGAATGGAACCGTGTGTGTTGAATGAGGCTCCTTGTGAGCACTGAACTTTGTCCGGTGGAGTTCCTTTTTGTGTTGCTGTAATTGTGTCATTTCTCGATGAGAAAGATTAGGCAACATTTAGTCACTTCTAGCCATGATGCTCAATTTATTTACGAATGTACCCTAGTTACTAGGGACCGTTTACGTTGGAGAACAAGATCTATTGTATGCCTGTGTATTTGGGGAAGTCAAATCTGAAATAATGATGAAATTGCGTGTATCCAAAGTTAAAACTAGTGATTTGTCGCCCTCTGGTGTGTAAAAGATGCAAAAGCTTACAGCACCTGGTATTCCCAGGCGGTCTCCCATGCAAGTACTGACCAGGCCCGAGCCTGCTTAGTTTCCGAGATCGGACGAGATCGGGCGTATTCAGGCTAGTATGGCCGTAAGCCATGGAGGCTGTCCCTGACGCTCTACTTAAAGGGAAGGCAATATTCATTTCCGCCGTTCATACTTACAGTTGAACTGTCTCTCTACTCTAAAGCCCGGGACACACCAGCGCGCCGCAGACAGTCCCTGCTAACACGCCACGTTGTGGCAACATTGTGGCAACGTTGTGCGTTAGCTGGGGTGCCACACCAGACCGGAACTATATATTACAAAACGAACACATTGTCTTGATAATACAGCTGTAATTGAGTGCCTGACACGCCAGTCAAGCGCAATCTTGAGAAGGTGTGCATTTCAGTAAGGATTTCAATTGACATGCAGTATGAAACTGAAAGGAGGTTGCATCACTATGATGCATAACATTGCATGTATTGTATTTTCAAGTGTGTGCATTCATCCTGTTGTCATTTTGTTTTGAAAGCAGAAGAATCATTCAACAGGTTGCTGAGACAAATGTAAACCAGTAAAACATATGAAGAGAAACAAACCTTGAATATAAGTTCAGTTGTTTAAACATTTGACAAACTATGGTGAGGGGGTAAGAAAACACACAAATCCAGCAGCTCCTGTATTTCAATACACCAGAACCCAATATTATTGGCGAGTCGGGTAGTCCATCATCACAGTTCGAGGGCAGGCATCATTTCAGTAATTTCATCCCGTTGCATTCACATCCGTGCCTTGAATGAGATTGAATGTGATCTTTGCTCTCAAGTATGTTCCCAAGTTTTACACTTTCGTGCTTTGCATGAATGGGAATGGAACCGTGTGTGTTGAATGAGGCTCCTTGTGAGCACTGAACTTTGTCCGGTGGAGTTCCTTTTTGTGTTGCTGTAATTGTGTCATTTCTCGATGAGAAAGATTAGGCAACATTTAGTCACTTCTAGCCATGATGCTCAATTTATTTACGAATGTACCCTAGTTACTAGGGACCGTTTACGTTGGAGAACAAGATCTATTGTATGCCTGTGTATTTGGGGAAGTCAAATCTGAAATAATGATGAAATTGCGTGTATCCAAAGTTAAAACTCGTGATTTGTCGCCCTCTGGTGTGTAAAAGATGCAAAAGCTTAGAGCACCTGGTATTCCCAGGCGGTCTCCCATGCAAGTACTGACCAGGCCCGAGCCTGCTTAGCTTCCGAGATCGGACGAGATCGGGCGTATTCAGACTAGTATGGCCGTAAGCCAGGAATGCTGTCCCTGACGCTCTACTTAAAGGGAAGGCAATATCCGTTTCTGCCGTTCATACTTACAGTTGAACTGTCTCTCTACTCTAAAGCCCGGGACACACCAGCGCGCCGCAGACAGTCCCTGCTAACACGCCACGTTGTGGCAACATTGTGGCAACGTTGTGCGTTAGCTGGGGTGCCACACCAGACCGGAACTATATTTTACAAAACGAACACATTGTCTTGATAATACAGCTGTAATTGAGTGCCTGACATGCCAGTCAAGCGCAATCTTGAGAAGGTGTGCATTTCAGTAAGGATTTCAATTGACATGCAGTATGAAACTGAAAGGAGGTTGCATCACTATGATGCATAACATTGCATGTATTGTATTTTCAAGTGTGTGCATTCATCCTGTTGTCATTTTGTTTTGAAAGCAGAAGAATCATTCAACAGGTTGCTGAGACAAATGTAAACCAGTAAAACATATGAAGAGAAACAAACCTTGAATATAAGTTCAGTTGTTTAAACATTTGACAAACTATGGTGAGGGGGTAAGAAAACACACAAATCCAGCAGCTCCTGTATTTCAATACACCAGAACCCAATATTATTGGCGAGTCGGGTAGTCCATCATCACAGTTCGAGGGCAGGCATCTTTTCAGTAATTTCATCCCGTTGCATTCACATCCGTGCCTTGAATGAGATTGAATGTGATCTTTGCTCTCAAGTATGTTCCCAAGTTTTACACTTTCGTGCTTTGCATGAATGGGAATGGAACCGTGTGTGTTGAATGAGGCTCCTTGTGAGCACTGATCTTTGTCCGGTGGAGTTCCTTTTTGTGTTGCTGTAATTGTGTCATTTCTCGATGAGAAAGATTAGGCAACATTTAGTCACTTCTAGCCATGATGCTCAATTTATTTACGAATGTACCCTAGTTACTAGGGACCGTTTACGTTGGAGAACAAGATCTATTGTATGCCTGTGTATTTGGGGAAGTCAAATCTGAAATAATGATGAAATTGCGTGTATCCAAAGTTAAAACTCGTGATTTGTCGCCCTCTGGTGTGTAAAAGATGCAAAAGCTTACAGCACCTGGTATTCCCAGGCGATCTCCCATCCAAGTACTGACCAGGCCCGAGCCTGCTTGGCTTCCGAGATCGGACGAGATCGGGCGTATTCAGGCTAGTATGGCCGTAAGCCAGGGAGGCTGTCCCTGACGCTCTACTTAAAGGGAAGGCAATATCCGTTTCTGCCGCTCATACTTGCAAATTAACTGTCTCTCTACTCTAAAGTCCGGGACACACCAGCGCGCCGCAGACAGTCCCTGCTAACACGAAACGTTGTGGCAACATTGTGGCAACGTTGTGCGTTAGCTGGGGTGCCACACCAGACCGGAACTATATTTTACAAAACGAACACATTGTCTTGATAATACAGCTGTAATTGAGTGCCTGACATGCCAGTCAAGCGCAATCTTGAGAAGGTGTGCATTTCAGTAAGGATTTCAATTGACATGCAGTATGAAACTGAAAGGAGGTTGCATCACTATGATGCATAACATTGCATGTATTGTATTTTCAAGTGTGTGCATTCATCCTGTTGTCATTTTGTTTTGAAAGCAGAAGAATCATTCAACAGGTTGCTGAGACAAATGTAAACCAGTAAAACATATGAAGAGAAACAAACCTTGAATATAAGTTCAGTTGTTTAAACATTTGACAAACTATGGTGAGGGGGTAAGAAAACACACAAATCCAGCAGCTCCTGTATTTCAATACACCAGAACCCAATATTATTGGCGAATCGGGTAGTCCATCATCACAGTTCGAGGGCAGGCATCTTTTCAGTAATTTCATCCCGTTGCATTCACATCCGTGCCTTGAATGAGATTGAATGTGATCTTTGCTCTCAAGTATGTTCCCAAGTTTTACACTTTCGTGCTTTGCATGAATGGGAATGGAACCGTGTGTGTTGAATGAGGCTCCTTGTGAGCACTGATCTTTGTCCGGTGGAGTTCCTTTTTGTGTTGCTGTAATTGTGTCATTTCTCGATGAGAAAGATTAGGCAACATTTAGTCACTTCTAGCCATGATGCTCAATTTATTTACGAATGTACCCTAGTTACTAGGGACCGTTTACGTTGGAGAACAAGATCTATTGTATGCCTGTGTATTTGGGGAAGTCAAATCTGAAATAATGATGAAATTGCGTGTATCCAAAGTTAAAACTCGTGATTTGTCGCGCTCTGGTGTGTAAAAGATGCAAAAGCTTACAGCACCTGGTATTCCCAGGCGGTCTCCCATCCAAGTACTGACCAGGCCCGAGCCTGCTTAGCTTCCGAGATCGGACGAGATCGGGCGTATTCAGGCTAGTATGGCCGTAAGCCAGGGAGGCTGTCCCTGACGCTCTACTTAAAGGGATGGCAATATCCGTTTCTGCCGTTCATACTTACAGTTGAACTGTCTCTCTACTCTAAAGCCCGGGACACACCAGCGCGCCGCAGACAGTCCCTGCTAATATGCCACGTTGTGGCAACGTTGTGCGTTAGCTGGGGTGCCACACCAGACCGGAACTATATTTTACAAAACGAACACATTTGTCTTGATAAAACAGCTGTAATTGAGTGCCTGACACGCCAGTCAAGCGCAATCTTGAGAAGGTGTGCATTTCAGTAAGGATTTCAATTGACATGCAGTATGAAACTGAAAGGAGGTTGCATCACTATGATGCATAACATTGCATGTATTGTATTTTCAAGTGTGTGCATTCATCTTGTTGTCATTTTGTTTTGAAAGCAGAAGAATCATTCAACAGGTTGCTGAGACAAATGTAAACCAGTAAAACATATGAAGAGAAACAAACCTTGAATATAAGTTCAGTTGTTTAAACATTTGACAAACTATGGTGAGGGGGTAAGAAAACACACAAATCCAGCAGCTCCTGTATTTCAATACACCAGAACCCAATATTATTGGCGAGTCGGGTAGTCCATCATCACAGTTCGAGGGCAGGCATCATTTCAGTAATTTCATCCCGTTGCATTCACATCCGTGCCTTGAATGAGATTGAATGTGATCTTTGCTCTCAAGTATGTTCCCAAGTTTTACACTTTCGTGCTTTGCATGAATGGGAATGGAACCATGTGTGTTGAATGAGGCTCCTTGTGAGCACTGAACTTTGTCCGGTGGAGTTCCTTTTTGTGTTGCTGTAATTGTGTCATTTCTCGATGAGAAAGATTAGGCAACATTTAGTCACTTCTAGCCATGATGCTCAATTTATTTATGAATGTACCCTAGTTACTAGGGACCGTTTACGTTGGAGAACAAGATCTATTGTATGCCTGTGTATTTGGGGAAGTCAAATATGAAATAATGATGAAATTGCGTGTATCCAAAGTTAAAACTTGTGATTTGTCGCCCTCTGGTGTGTAAAAGATGCAAAAGCTTACAGCACCTGGTATTCCCAGGCGGTCTCCCATCCAAGTACTGACCAGGCCCGAGCCTGCTTAGCTTCCGAGATCGGACGAGATCGGGCGTATTCAGGCTAGTATGGCCGTAAGCCAGGGAGGCTGTCCCTGACGCTCTACTTAAAGGGAAGGCAATATCCGTTTCTGCCGTTCATACTTACAGTTGAACTGTCTCTCTACTCTAAAGCCCGGGACACACCAGCGCGCCGCAGACAGTCCCTGCTAACACGCCACGTTGTGGCAACATTGTGGCAACGTTGTGCGTTAGCTGGGGTGCCACACCAGACCGGAAATATATATTACAAAACGAACACATTCTCTTGATAAAACAGCTGTAATTGAGTGCCTGACACGCCAGTCAAGCGCAATCTTGAGAAGGTGTGCATTTCAGTAAGGATTTCAATTGACATGCAGTATGAAACTGAAAGGAGGTTGCATCACTATGATGCATAACATTGCATGTATTGTATTTTCAAGTGTGTGCATTCATCCTGTTGTCATTTTGTTTTGAAAGCAGAAGAATCATTCAACAGGTTGCTGAGACAAATGTAAACCAGTAAAACATATGAAGAGAAACAAACCTTGAATATAAGTTCAGTTGTTTAAACATTTGACAAACTATGGTGAGGGGGTAAGAAAACACACAAATCCAGCAGCTCCTGTATTTCAATACACCAGAACCCAATATTATTGGCGAGTCGGGTAGTCCATCATCACAGTTCGAGGGCAGGCATCATTTCAGTAATTTCATCCCGTTGCATTCACATCCGTGCCTTGAATGAGATTGAATGTGATCTTTGCTCTCAAGTATGTTCCCAAGTTTTACATTTTCGTGCTTTGCATGAATGGGAATGGAACCGTGTGTGTTGAATGAGGCTCCTTGTGAGCACTGAACTTTGTCCGGTGGAGTTCCTTTTTGTGTTGCTGTAATTGTGTCATTTCTCGATGAGAAAGATTAGGCAACATTTAGTCACTTCTAGCCATGATGCTCAATTTATTTACGAATGTACACTAGTTTCTAGGGACCGTTTACGTTGGAGAACAAGATCTATTCTATGCCTGTGTATTTGGGGAAGTCAAATCTGAAATAATGATGAAATTGCGTGTATCCAAAGTTAAAACTCGTGATTTGTCGCCCTCTGGTGTGTAAAAGATGCAAAAGCTTACAGCACCTGGTATTCCCAGGCAGTCTCCCATCCAAGTACTGACCAGGCCCGAGCCTGCTTAGCTTCCGAGATCGGACGAGATCGGGCGTATTCAGGCTAGTATGGCCGTAAGCCAGGGAGGCTGTCCCTGACGCCCTACTTAAAGGGAAGGCAATATCCGTTTCTTCCGCTCATACTTGCAATTGAACTGTCTCTCTACTCTAAAGTCCGGGACACACCAGCGCGCCGCAGACAGTCCCTGCTAACACGAAACGTTGTGGCAACGTTGTGCGTTAGCTGGGGTGCCACACCAGACCGGAACTATATATTACAAAACGAACACATTGTCTTGATAAAACAGCTGTAATTGAGTGCCTGACACGCCAGTCAAGTGCAATCTTGAGAAGGTGTGCATTTCAGTAAGGATTTCAATTGACATGCAGTATGAAACTGAAAGGAGGTTGCATCACTATGATGCATAACATTGCATGTATTGTATTTTCAAGTGTGTGCATTCATCCTGTTGTCATTTTGTTTTGAAAGCAGAAGAATCATTCAACAGGTTGCTGAGACAAATGTAAACCAGTAAAACATATGAAGAGAAACAAACCTTGAATATAAGTTCAGTTGTTTAAACATTTGACAAACTATGGTGAGGGGGTAAGAAAACACACAAATCCAGCAGCTCCTGTATTTCAATACACCAGAACCCAATATTATTGGCGAGTCGGGTAGTCCATCATCACAGTTCGAGGGCAGGCATCATTTCAGTAATTTCATCCCGTTGCATTCACATCCGTGCCTTGAATGAGATTGAATGTGATCTTTGCTCTCAAGTATGTTCCCAAGTTTTACACTTTCGTGCTTTGCATGAATGGGAATGGAACCGTGTGTGTTGAATGAAGCTCCTTGTGAGCACTGAACTTTGTCCGGTGGAGTTCCTTTTTGTGTTGCTGTAATTGTGTCATTTCTCGATGAGAAAGATTAGGCAACATTTAGTCACTTCTAGCCATGATGCTCAATTTATTTACGAATGTACCCTAGTTACTAGGGACCGTTTACGTTGGAGAACAAGATCTATTGTATGCCTGTGTATTTGGGGAAGTCAAATCTGAAATAATGATGAAATTGCGTGTATCCAAAGTTAAAACTCGTGATTTGTCGCCCTCTGGTGTGTAAAAGATGCAAAAGCTTACAGCACCTGGTATTCCCAGGCGGTCTCCCATGCAAGTACTGACCAGGCCCGAGCCTGCTTAGCTTCCGAGATCGGACGAGATCGGGCGTATTCAGGCTAGTATGGCCGTAAGCCAGGGAGGCTGTCCCTGACGCTCTACTTAAAGGGAAGGCAATATCCGTTTCTGCCGTTCATACTTACAGTTGAACTGTCTCTCTACTCTAAAGCCCGGGACACACCAGCGCGCCGCAGACAGTCCCTGCTAATATGCCACGTTGTGGCAACGTTGTGCGTTAGCTGGGGTGCCACACCAGACCGGAACTATATTTTACAAAACGAACACATTTGTCTTGATAAAACAGCTGTAATTGAGTGCCTGACACGCCAGTCAAGCGCAATCTTGAGAAGGTGTGCATTTCAGTAAGGATTTCAATTGACATGCAGTATGAAACTGAAAGGAGGTTGCATCACTATGATGCATAACATTGCATGTATTGTATTTTCAAGTGTGTGCATTCATCCTGTTGTCATTTTGTTTTGAAAGCAGAAGAATCATTCAACAGGTTGCTGAGACAAATGTAAACCAGTAAAACATATGAAGAGAAACAAACCTTGAATATAAGTTCAGTTGTTTAAACATTTGACAAACTATGGTGAGGGGGTAAGAAAACACACAAATCCAGCAGCTCCTGTATTTCAATACACCAGAACCCAATATTATTGGCGAGTCGGGTAGTCCATCATCACAGTTCGAGGGCAGGCATCATTTCAGTAATTTCATCCCGTTGCATTCACATCCGTGCCTTGAATGAGATTGAATGTGATCTTTGCTCTCAAGTATGTTCCCAAGTTTTACACTTTCGTGCTTTACATGAATGGGAATGGAACCGTGTGTGTTGAATGAGGCTCCTTGTGAGCACTGAACTTTGTCCGGTGGAGTTCCTTTTTGTGTTGCTGTAATTGTGTCATTTCTCGATGAGAAAGATTAGGCAACATTTAGTCACTTCTAGCCATGATGCTCAATTTATTTACGAATGTACCCTAGTTACTAGGGACCGTTTACGTTGGAGAACAAGATCTATTGTATGCCTGTGTATTTGGGGAAGTCAAATCTGAAATAATGATGAAATTGCGTGTATCCAAAGTTAAAACTCGTGATTTGTCGCGCTCTGGTGTGTAAAAGATGCAAAAGCTTACAGCACCTGGTATTCCCAGGCGGTCTCCCATCCAAGTACTGACCAGGCCCGAGCCTGCTTAGCTTCCGAGATCGGACGAGATCGGGCGTATTCAGGCTAGTATGGCCGTAAGCCAGGGAGGCTGTCCCTGACGCTCTACTTAAAGGGAAGGCAATATCCGTTTCTGCCGTTCATACTTACAGTTGAACTGTCTCTCTACTCTAAAGCCCGGGACACACCAGCGCGCCGCAGACAGTCCCTGCTAACACGCCACGTTGTGGCAACATTGTGGCAACGTTGTGCGTTAGCTGGGGTGCCACACCAGACCGGAACTATATATTACAAAACGAACACATTGTCTTGATAAAACAGCTGTAATTGAGTGCCTGACACGCCAGTCAAGCGCAATCTTGAGAAGGTGTGCATTTCAGTAAGGATTTCAATTGACATGCAGTATGAAACTGAAAGGAGGTTGCATCACTATGATGCATAACATTGCATGTATTGTATTTTCAAGTGTGTGCATTCATCCTGTTGTCATTTTGTTTTGAAAGCAGAAGAATCATTCAACAGGTTGCTGAGACAAATGTAAACCAGTAAAACATATGAAGAGAAACAAACCTTGAATATAAGTTCAGTTGTTTAAACATTTGACAAACTATGGTGAGGGGGTAAGAAAACACACAAATCCAGCAGCTCCTGTATTTCAATACACCAGAACCCAATATTATTGGCGAGTCGGGTAGTCCATCATCACAGTTCGAGGGCAGGCATCATTTCAGTAATTTCATCCCGTTGCATTCACATCCGTGCCTTGAATGAGATTGAATGTGATCTTTGCTCTCAAGTATGTTCCCAAGTTTTACACTTTCGTGCTTTGCATGAATGGGAATGGAACCGTGTGTGTTGAATGAGGCTCCTTGTGAGCACTGAACTTTGTCCGGTGGAGTTCCTTCTTGTGTTGCTGTAATTGTGTCATTTCTCGATGAGAAAGATTAGGCAACATTTAGTCACTTCTTGCCATGATGCTCAATTTATTTACGAATGTACCCTAGTTACTAGGGACCGTTTACGTTGGAGAACAAGATCTATTGTATGCCTGTGTATTTGGGGAAGTCAAATCTGAAATAATGATGAAATTGCGTGTATCCAAAGTTAAAACTCGTGATTTGTCGCCCTCTGGTGTGTAAAAGATGCAAAAGCTTACAGCACCTGGTATTCCCAGGCGGTCTCCCATCCAAGTACTGACCAGGCCCGAGCCTGCTTAGCTTCCGAGATCGGACGAGATCGGGCGTATTCAGGCTAGTATGGCCGTAAGCCAGGGAGGCTGTCCCTGACGCTCTACTTAAAGGGAAGGCAATATCCGTTTCTGCCGTTCATACTTACAGTTGAACTGTCTCTCTACTCTAAAGCCCGGGACACACCAGCGCGCCGCAGACAGTCCCTGCTAATATGCCACGTTGTGGCAACGTTGTGCGTTAGCTGGGGTGCCACACCAGACCGGAACTATATTTTACAAAACGAACACATTTGTCTTGATAAAACAGCTGTAATTGAGTGCCTGACACGCCAGTCAAGCGCAATCTTGAGAAGGTGTGCATTTCAGTAAGGATTTCAATTGACATGCAGTATGAAACTGAAAGGAGGTTGCATCACTATGATGCATAACATTGCATGTATTGTATTTTCAAGTGTGTGCATTCATCCTGTTGTCATTTTGTTTTGAAAGCAGAAGAATCATTCAACAGGTTGCTGAGACAAATGTAAACCAGTAAAACATATGAAGAGAAACAAACCTTGAATATAAGTTCAGTTGTTTAAACATTTGACAAACTATGGTGAGGGGGTAAGAAAACACACAAATCCAGCAGCTCCTGTATTTCAATACACCAGAACCCAATATTATTGGCGAGTCGGGTAGTCCATCATCACAGTTCGAGGGCAGGCATCATTTCAGTAATTTCATCCCGTTGCATTCACATCCGTGCCTTGAATGAGATTGAATGTGATCTTTGCTCTCAAGTATGTTCCCAAGTTTTACACTTTCGTGCTTTACATGAATTGGAATGGAACCGTGTGTGTTGAATGAGGCTCCTTGTGAGCACTGATCTTTGTCCGGTGGAGTTCCTTTTTGTGTTGCTGTAATTGTGTCATTTCTCGATGAGAAAGATTAGGCAACATTTAGTCACTTCTAGCCATGATGCTCAATTTATTTACGAATGTACCCTAGTTACTAGGGACCGTTTACGTTGGAGAACAAGATCTATTGTATGCCTGTGTATTTGGGGAAGTCAAATCTGAAATAATGATGAAATTGCGTGTATCCAAAGTTAAAACTCGTGATTTGTCGCGCTCTGGTGTGTAAAAGATGCAAAATCTTACAGCACCTGGTATTCCCAGGCGGTCTCCCATCCAAGTACTGACCAGGCCCGAGCCTGCTTAGCTTCCGAGATCGGACGAGATCGGGCGTATTCAGGCTAGTATGGCCGTAAGCCAGGGAGGCTGTCCCTGACGCTCTACTTAAAGGGAAGGCAATATCCGTTTCTGCCGTTCATACTTACAGTTGAACTGTCTCTCTACTCTAAAGCCCGGGACACACCAGCGCGCCGCAGACAGTCCCTGCTAACACGCCACGTTGTGGCAACATTGTGGCAACGTTGTGCGTTAGCTGGGGTGCCACACCAGACCGGAACTATATATTACAATACGAACACATTGTCTTGATAATACAGCTGTAATTGAGTGCCTGACACGCCAGTCAAGCTCAATCTTGAGAAGGTGTGCATTTCAATAAGGATTTCAATTGACATACAGTATGAAACTGAAAGGAGGTTGCATCACTATGATGCATAACATTGCATGTATTGTATTTTCAAGTGTGTGCATTCATCCTGTTGTCATTTTGTTTTGAAAGCAGAAGAATCATTCAACAGGTTGCTGAGACAAATGTAAACCAGTAAAACATATGAAGAGAAACAAACCTTGAATATAAGTTCAGTTGTTTAAACATTTGACAAACTATGGTGAGGGGGTAAGAAAACACACAAATCCAGCAGCTCCTGTATTTCAATACACCAGAACCCAATATTATTGGCGAGTCGGGTAGTCCATCATCACAGTTCGAGGGCAGGCATCATTTCAGTAATTTCATCCCGTTGCATTCACATCCGTGCCTTGAATGAGATTGAATGTAATCTTTGCTCTCAAGTATGTTCCCAAGTTTTACACTTTCGTGCTTTGCATGAATGGGAATGGAACCGTGTGTGTTGAATGAGGCTCCTTGTGAGCACTGAACTTTGTCCGGTGGAGTTCCTTTTTGTGTTGCTGTAATTGTGTCATTTCTCGATGAGAAAGATTAGGCAACATTTAGTCACTTCTAGCCATGATGCTCAATTTATTTACGAATGTACCCTAGTTACTAGGGACCGTTTACGTTGGAGAACAAGATCTATTGTATGCCTGTGTATTTGGGGAAGTCAAATCTGAAATAATGATGAAATTGCGTGTATCCAAAGTTAAAACTCGTGATTTGTCGCCCTCTGGTGTGTAAAAGATGCAAAAGCTTACAGCACCTGGTATTCCCAGGCGGTCTCCCATGCAAGTACTGACCAGGCCCGAGCCTGCTTAGCTTCCGAGATCGGACGAGATCGGGCGTATTCAGGCTAGTATGGCCGTAAGCCAGAAATGCTGTCCCTGACGCTCTACTTAAAGGGAAGGCAATATCCGTTTCTGCCGTTCATACTTACAGTTGAACTGTCTCTCTACTCTAAAGCCCGGGACACACCAGCGCGCCGCAGACAGTCCCTGCTAACACGCCACGTTGTGGCAACATTGTGGCAACGTTGTGCGTTAGCTGGGGTGCCACACCAGACCGGAACTATATTTTACAAAACGAACACATTGTCTTGATAATACAGCTGTAATTGAGTGCCTGACATGCCAGTCAAGCGCAATCTTGAGAAGGTGTGCATTTCAGTAAGGATTTCAATTGACATGCAGTATGAAACTGAAAGGAGGTTGCATCACTATGATGCATAACATTGCATGTATTGTATTTTCAAGTGTGTGCATTCATCCTGTTGTCATTTTGTTTTGAAAGCAGAAGAATCATTCAACAGGTTGCTGAGACAAATGTAAACCAGTAAAACATATGAAGAGAAACAAACCTTGAATATAAGTTCAGTTGTTTAAACATTTGACAAACTATGGTGAGGGGGTAAGAAAACACACAAATCCAGCAGCTCCTGTATTTCAATACACCAGAACCCAATATTATTGGCGAGTCGGGTAGTCCATCATCACAGTTCGAGGGCAGGCATCTTTTCAGTAATTTCATCCCGTTGCATTCACATCCGTGCCTTGAATGAGATTGAATGTGATCTTTGCTCTCAAGTATGTTCCCAAGTTTTACACTTTCGTGCTTTGCATGAATGGGAATGGAACCGTGTGTGTTGAATGAGGCTCCTTGTGAGCACTGAACTTTGTCCGTTGGAGTTCCTTTTTGTGTTGCTGTAATTGTGTCATTTCTCGATGAGAAAGATTAGGCAACATTTAGTCACTTCTAGCCATGATGCTCAATTTATTTACGAATGTACCCTAGTTACTAGGGACCGTTTACGTTGGAGAACAAGATCTATTGTATGCCTGTGTATTTGGGGAAGTCAAATCTGAAATAATGATGAAATTGCGTGTATCCAAAGTTAAAACTCGTGATTTGTCGCGCTCTGGTGTGTAAAAGATGCAAAAGCTTACAGCACCTGGTATTCCCAGGCGGTCTCCCATCCAAGTACTGACCAGGCCCGAGCCTGCTTAGCTTCCGAGATCGGACGAGATCGGGCGTATTCAGGCTAGTATGGCCGTAAGCCATGAATGCTGTCCCTGACGCTCTACTTAAAGGGAAGGCAATATCCGTTTCTGCCGTTCATACTTACAGTTGAACTGTCTCTCTACTCTAAAGCCCGGGACACACCAGCGCGCCGCAGACAGTCCCTGCTAACACGCCACGTTGTGGCAACATTGTGGCAACGTTGTGCGTTAGCTGGGGTGCCACACCAGACCGGAACTATATATTACAAAACGAACACATTGTCTTGATAATACAGCTGTAATTGAGTGCCTGACATGCCAGTCAAGCGCAATCTTGAGAAGGTGTGCATTTCAGTAAGGATTTCAATTGACATGCAGTATGAAACTGAAAGGAGGTTGCATCACTATGATGCATAACATTGCATGTATTGTATTTTCAAGTGTGTGCATTCATCCTGTTGTCATTTTGTTTTGAAAGCAGAAGAATCATTCAACAGGTTGCTGAGACAAATGTAAACCAGTAAAACATATGAAGAGAAACAAACCTTGAATATAAGTTCAGTTGTTTAAACATTTGACAAACTATGGTGAGGGGGTAAGAAAACACACAAATCCAGCAGCTCCTGTATTTCAATACACCAGAACCCAATATTATTGGCGAGTCGGGTAGTCCATCATCACAGTTCGAGGGCAGGCATCTTTTCAGTAATTTCATCCCGTTGCATTCACATCCGTGCCTTGAATGAGATTGAATGTGATCTTTGCTCTCAAGTATGTTCCCAAGTTTTACACTTTCGTGCTTTGCATGAATGGGAATGGAACCGTGTGTGTTGAATGAGGCTCCTTGTGAGCACTGATCTTTGTCCGGTGGAGTTCCTTTTTGTGTTGCTGTAATTGTGTCATTTCTCGATGAGAAAGATTAGGCAACATTTAGTCACTTCTAGCCATGATGCTCAATTTATTTACGAATGTACCCTAGTTACTAGGGACCGTTTACGTTGGAGAACAAGATCTATTGTATGCCTGTGTATTTGGGGAAGTCAAATCTGAAATAATGATGAAATTGCGTGTATCCAAAGTTAAAACTCGTGATTTGTCGCGCTCTGCTGTGTAAAAGATGCAAAAGCTTACAGCACCTGGTATTCCCAGGCGGTCTCCCATCCAAGTACTGACCAGGCCCGAGCCTGCTTAGCTTCCGAGATCGGACGAGATCGGGCGTATTCAGGCTAGTATGGCCGTAAGCCAGGGAGGCTGTCCCTGACGCTCTATTTAAAGGGATGGCAATATCCGTTTCTGCCGTTCATACTTACAGTTGAACTGTCTCTCTACTCTAAAGCCCGGGACACACCAGCGCGCCGCAGACAGTCCCTGCTAATATGCCACGTTGTGGCAACGTTGTGCGTTAGCTGGGGTGCCACACCAGACCGGAACTATATTTTACAAAACGAACACATTTGTCTTGATAAAACAGCTGTAATTGAGTGCCTGACACGCCAGTCAAGCGCAATCTTGAGAAGGTGTGCATTTCAGTAAGGATTTCAATTGACATGCAGTATGAAACTGAAAGGAGGTTGCATCACTATGATGCATAACATTGCATGTATTGTATTTTCAAGTGTGTGCATTCATCCTGTTGTCATTTTGTTTTGAAAGCAGAAGAATCATTCAACAGGTTGCTGAGACAAATGTAAACCAGTAAAACATATGAAGAGAAACAAACCTTGAATATAAGTTCAGTTGTTTAAACATTTGACAAACTATGGTGAGGGGGTAAGAAAACACACAAATCCAGCAGCTCCTGTATTTCAATACACCAGAACCCAATATTATTGGCGAGTCGGGTAGTCCATCATCACAGTTCGAGGGCAGGCATCATTTCAGTAATTTCATCCCGTTGCATTCACATCCGTGCCTTGAATGAGATTGAATGTGATCTTTGCTCTCAAGTATGTTCCCAAGTTTTACACTTTCGTGCTTTGCATGAATGGGAATGGAACCGTGTGTGTTGAATGAGGCTCCTTGTGAGCACTGATCTTTGTCCGGTGGAGTTCCTTTTTGTGTTGCTGTAATTGTGTCATTTCTCGATGAGAAAGATTAGGCAACATTTAGTCACTTCTAGCCATGATGCTCAATTTATTTACGAATGTACCCTAGTTACTAGGGACCGTTTACGTTGGAGAACAAGATCTATTGTATGCCTGTGTATTTGGGGAAGTCAAATCTGAAATAATGATGAAATTGCGTGTATCCAAAGTTAAAACTCGTGATTTGTCGCGCTCTGGTGTGTAAAAGATGCAAAAGCTTACAGCACCTGGTATTCCCAGGCGGTCTCCCATCCAAGTACTGACCAGGCCCGAGCCTGCTTAGCTTCCGAGATCGGACGAGATCGGGCGTATTCAGGCTAGTATGGCCGTAAGCCAGGGAGGCTGTCCCTGACGCTCTACTTAAAGGGATGGCAATATCCGTTTCTGCCGTTCATACTTACAGTTGAACTGTCTCTCTACTCTAAAGCCCGGGACACACCAGCGCGCCGCAGACAGTCCCTGCTAATATGCCACGTTGTGGCAACGTTGTGCGTTAGCTGGGGTGCCACACCAGACCGGAACTATATTTTACAAAACGAACACATTGTCTTGATAAAACAGCTGTAATTGAGTGCCTGACACGCCAGTCAAGCGCAATCTTGAGAAGGTGTGCATTTCAGTAAGGATATCAATTGACATGCAGTATGAAACTGAAAGGAGGTTGCATCACTATGATGCATAACATTGCATGTATTATATTTTCAAGTGTGTGCATTCATCCTGTTGTCATTTTGTTTTGAAAGCAGAAGAATCATTCAACAGGTTGCTGAGACAAATGTAAACCAGTAAAACATATGAAGAGAAACAAACCTTGAATATAAGTTCAGTTGTTTAAACATTTGACAAACTATGGTGAGGGGGTAAGAAAACACACAAATCCAGCAGCTCCTGTATTTCAATACACCAGAAGCCAATATTATTGGCGAGTCGGGTAGTCCATCATCACAGTTCGAGGGCAGGCATCATTTCAGTAATTTCATCCCGTTGCATTCACATCCGTGCCTTGATTGAGATTGAATGTGATCATTGCTCTCAAGTATGTTCCCAAGTTTTACACTTTCGTGCTTTGCATGAATGGGAATGGAACCGTGTGTGTTGAATGAGGCTCCTTGTGAGCACTGAACTTTGTCCGGTGGAGTTCCTTTTTGTGTTGCTGTAATTGTGTCATTTCTCGATGAGAAAGATTAGGCAACATTTAGTCACTTCTAGCCATGATGCTCAATTTATTTACGAATGTACCCTAGTAACTAGGGACCGTTTACGTTGGAGAACAAGATCTATTGTATGCCTGTGTATTTGGGGAAGTCAAATCTGAAATAATGATGAAATTGCGT
>NW_027102981.1:940000-1007500 GCF_036373705.1 Amia ocellicauda
GTGCCTGACACGCCAGTCAAGCGCAATCTTGAGAAGGTGTGCATTTCAGTAAGGATTTCAATTGACATGCAGTATGAAACTGAAAGGAGGTTGCATCACTATGATGCATAACATTGCATGTATTGTATTTTCAAGTGTTTGCATTCATCCTGTTGTCATTTTGTTTTGAAAGCAGAAGAATCATTCAACAGGTTGCTGAGACAAATGTAAACCAGTAAAACATATGAAGAGAAACAAACCTTGAATATAAGTTCAGTTGTTTAAACATTTGACAAACTATGGTGAGGGGGTAAGAAAACACACAAATCCAGCAGCTCCTGTATTTCAATACACCAGAACCCAATATTATTGGCGAGTCGGGTAGTCCATCATCACAGTTCGAGGGCAGGCATCATTTCAGTAATTTCATCCCGTTGCATTCACATCCGTGCCTTGAATGAGATTGAATGTGATCTTTGCTCTCAAGTATGTTCCCAAGTTTTACACTTTCGTGCTTTGCATGAATGGGAATGGAACCGTGTGTGTTGAATGAGGCTCCTTGTGAGCACTGAACTTTGTCCGGTGGAGCTCCTTTTTGTGTTGCTGTAATTGTGTCATTTCTCGATGAGAAAGATTAGGCAACATTTAGTCACTTCTAGCCATGATGCTCAATTTATTTACGAATGTACCCTAGTTACTAGGGACCGTTTACGTTGGAGAACAAGATCTATTGTATGCCTGTGTATTTGGGGAAGTCAAATCTGAAATAATGATGAAATTGCGTGTATCCAAAGTTAAAACTCGTGATTTGTCGCCCTCTGGTGTGTAAAAGATGCAAAAGCTTACAGCACCTGGTATTCCCAGGCGGTCTCCCATCCAAGTACTGACCAGGCCCGAGCCTGCTTAGCTTCCGAGATCGGACGAGATCGGGCGTATTCAGGCTAGTATGGCCGTAAGCCAGGGAGGCTGTCCCTGACGCTCTACTTAAAGGGAAGGCAATATCCGTTTCTGCCGTTCATACTTACAGTTGAACTGTCTCTCTACTCTAAAGCCCGGGACACACCAGCGCGCCGCAGACAGTCCCTGGTAACACGCCACGTTGTGGCAACATTGTGGCAACGTTGTGCGTTAGCTGGGGTGCCACACCAGACCGGAACTATATTTTACAAAACGAACACATTTGTCTTGATAAAACAGCTGTAATTGAGTGCCTGACACGCCAGTCAAGCGCAATCTTGAGAAGGTGTGCATTTCAGTAAGGATTTCAATTGACATGCAGTATGAAACTGAAAGGAGGTTGCATCACTATGATGCATAACATTGCATGTATTGTATTTTCAAGTGTGTGCATTCATCCTGTTGTCATTTTGTTTTGAAAGCAGAAGAATCATTCAACAGGTTGCTGAGACAAATGTAAACCAGTAAAACATATGAAGAGAAACAAACCTTGAATATAAGTTCAGTTGTTTAAACATTTGACAAACTATGGTGAGGGGGTAAGAAAACACACAAATCCAGCAGCTCCTGTATTTCAATACACCAGAACCCAATATTATTGGCGAGTCGGGTAGTCCATCATCACAGTTCGAGGGCAGGCATCATTTCAGTAATTTCATCCCGTTGCATTCACATCCGTGCCTTGAATGAGATTGAATGTGATCTTTGCTCTCAAGTATGTTCCCAAGTTTTACACTTTCGTGCTTTGCATGAATGGGAATGGAACCGTGTGTGTTGAATGAGGCTCCTTGTGAGCACTGATTTTTGTCCGGTGGAGTTCCTTTTTGTGTTGCTGTAATTGTGTCATTTCTCGATGAGAAAGATTAGGCAACATTTAGTCACTTCTAGCCATGATGCTCAATTTATTTACGAATGTACCCTAGTTACTAGGGACCGTTTACGTTGGAGAACAAGATCTATTGTATGCCTGTGTATTTGGGGAAGTCAAATCTGAAATAATGATGAAATTGCGTGTATCCAAAGTTAAAACTCGTGATTTGTCGCGCTCTGGTGTGTAAAAGATGCAAAAGCTTACAGCACCTGGTATTCCCAGGCGGTCTCCCATCCAAGTACTGACCAGGCCCGAGCCTGCTTAGCTTCCGAGATCGGACGAGATCGGGCGTATTCAGGCTAGTATGGCCGTAAGCCAGGGAGGCTGTCCCTGACGCTCTACTTAAAGGGATGGCAATATCCGTTTCTGCCGTTCATACTTACAGTTGAACTGTCTCTCTACTCTAAAGCCCGGGACACACCAGCGCGCCGCAGACAGTCCCTGCTAATATGCCACGTTGTGGCAACGTTGTGCGTTAGCTGGGGTGCCACACCAGACCGGAACTATATTTTACAAAACGAACACATTTGTCTTGATAAAACAGCTGTAATTGAGTGCCTGACACGCCAGTCAAGCGCAATCTTGAGAAGGTGTGCATTTCAGTAAGGATTTCAATTGACATGCAGTATGAAACTGAAAGGAGGTTTCATCACTATGATGCATAACATTGCATGTATTGTATTTTCAAGTGTGTGCATTCATCCTGTTGTCATTTTGTTTTGAAAGCAGAAGAATCATTCAACAGGTTGCTGAGACAAATGTAAACCAGTAAAACATATGAAGAGAAACAAACCTTGAATATAAGTTCAGTTGTTTAAACATTTGACAAACTATGGTGAGGGGGTAAGAAAACACACAAATCCAGCAGCTCCTGTATTTCAATACACCAGAACCCAATATTATTGGCGAGTCGGTTAGTCCATCATCACAGTTCGAGGGCAGGCATCATTTCAGTAATTTCATCCCGTTGCATTCACATCCGTGCCTTGAATGAGATTGAATGTGATCTTTGCTCTCAAGTATGTTCCCAAGTTTTACACTTTCGTGCTTTGCATGAATGGGAATGGAACCGTGTGTGTTGAATGAGGCTCCTTGTGAGCACTGATCTTTGTCCGGTGGAGTTCCTTTTTGTGTTGCTGTAATTGTGTCATTTCTCGATGAGAAAGATTAGGCAACATTTAGTCACTTCTAGCCATGATGCTCAATTTATTTACGAATGTACCCTAGTTACTAGGGACCGTTTACGTTGGAGAACAAGATCTATTGTATGCCTGTGTATTTGGGGAAGTCAAATCTGAAATAATGATGAAATTGCGTGTATCCAAAGTTAAAACTCGTGATTTGTCGCGCTCTGGTGTGTAAAAGATGCAAAAGCTTACAGCACCTGGTATTCCCAGGCGGTCTCCCATCCAAGTACTGACCAGGCCCGAGCCTGCTTAGCTTCCGAGATCGGACGAGATCGGGCGTATTCAGGCTAGTATGGCCGTAAGCCAGGGAGGCTGTCCCTGACGCTCTACTTAAAGGGATGGCAATATCCGTTTCTGCCGTTCATACTTACAGTTGAACTGTCTCTCTACTCTAAAGCCCGGGACACACCAGCGCGCCGCAGACAGTCCCTGCTAATATGCCACGTTGTGGCAACGTTGTGCGTTAGCTGGGGTGCCACACCAGACCGGAACTATATTTTACAAAACGAACACATTTGTCTTGATAAAACAGCTGTAATTGAGTGCCTGACACGCCAGTCAAGCGCAATCTTGAGAAGGTGTGCATTTCAGTAAGGATTTCAATTGACATGCAGTATGAAACTGAAAGGAGGTTGCATCACTATGATGCATAACATTGCATGTATTGTATTTTCAAGTGTGTGCATTCATCCTGTTGTCATTTTGTTTTGAAAGCAGAAGAATCATTCAACAGGTTGCTGAGACAAATGTAAACCAGTAAAACATATGAAGAGAAACAAACCTTGAATATAAGTTCAGTTGTTTAAACATTTGACAAACTATGGTGAGGGGGTAAGAAAACACACAAATCCAGCAGCTCCTGTATTTCAATACACCAGAACCCAATATTATTGGCGAGTCGGGTAGTCCATCATCACAGTTCGAGGGCAGGCATCATTTCAGTAATTTCACCCCGTTGCATTCACATCCGTGCCTTGAATGAGATTGAATGTGATCTTTGCTCTCAAGTATGTTCCCAAGTTTTACACTTTCGTGCTTTGCATGAATGGGAATGGAACCGTGTGTGTTGAATGAGGCTCCTTGTGAGCACTGATCTTTGTCCGGTGGAGTTCCTTTTTGTGTTGCTGTAATTGTGTCATTTCTCGATGAGAAAGATTAGGCAACATTTAGTCACTTCTAGCCATGATGCTCAATTTATTTACGAATGTACCCTAGTTACTAGGGACCGTTTACGTTGGAGAACAAGATCTATTGTATGCCTGTGTATTTGGGGAAGTCAAATCTGAAATAATGATGAAATTGCGTGTATCCAAAGTTAAAACTCGTGATTTGTCGCGCTCTGGTGTGTAAAAGATGCAAAAGCTTACAGCACCTGGTATTCCCAGGCGGTCTCCCATTCAAGTACTGACCAGGCCCGAGCCTGCTTAGCTTCCGAGATCGGACGAGATCGGGCGTATTCAGACTAGTATGGCCGTAAGCCAGGGAGGCTGTCCCTGACGCTCTACTTAAAGGGATGGCAATATCCGTTTCTGCCGTTCATACTTACAGTTGAACTGTCTCTCTACTCTAAAGCCCGGGACACACCAGCGCGCCGCAGACAGTCCCTGCTAATATGCCACGTTGTGGCAACGTTGTGCGTTAGCTGGGGTGCCACACCAGACCGGAACTATATTTTACAAAACGAACACATTTGTCTTGATAAAACAGCTGTAATTGAGTGCCTGACACGCCAGTCAAGCGCAATCTTGAGAAGGTGTGCATTTCAGTAAGGATTTCAATTGACATGCAGTATGAAACTGAAAGGAGGTTGCATCACTATGATGCATAACATTGCATGTATTGTATTTTCAAGTGTGTGCATTCATCCTGTTGTCATTTTGTTTTGAAAGCAGAAGAATCATTCAACAGGTTGCTGAGACAAATGTAAACCAGTAAAACATATGAAGAGAAACAAACCTTGAATATAAGTTCAGTTGTTTAAACATTTGACAAACTATGGTGAGGGGGTAAGAAAACACACAAATCCAGCAGCTCCTGTATTTCAATACACCAGAACCCAATATTATTGGCGAGTCGGGTAGTCCATCATCACAGTTCGAGGGCAGGCATCATTTCAGTAATTTCATCCCGTTGCATTCACATCCGTGCCTTGAATGAGATTCAATGTGATCTTTGCTCTCAAGTATGTTCCCAAGTTTTACACTTTCGTGCTTTGCATGAATGGGAATGGAACCGTGTGTGTTGAATGAGGCTCCTTGTGAGCACTGATCTTTGTCCGGTGGAGTTCCTTTTTGTGTTGCTGTAATTGTGTCATTTCTCGATGAGAAAGATTAGGCAACATTTAGTCACTTCTAGCCATGATGCTCAATTTATTTACGAATGTACCCTAGTTACTAGGGACCGTTTACGTTGGAGAACAAGATCTATTGTATGCCTGTGTATTTGGGGAAGTCAAATCTGAAATAATGATGAAATTGCGTGTATCCAAAGTTAAAACTCGTGATTTGTCGCGCTCTGGTGTGTAAAAGATGCAAAAGCTTACAGCACCTGGTATTCCCAGGCGGTCTCCCATCCAAGTACTGACCAGGCCCGAGCCTGCTTAGCTTCCGAGATCGGACGAGATCGGGCGTATTCAGGCTAGTATGGCCGTAAGCCAGGGAGGGTGTCCCTGACGCTCTACTTAAAGGGATGGCAATATCCGTTTCTGCCGTTCATACTTACAGTTGAACTGTCTCTCTACTCTAAAGCCCGGGACACACCAGCGCGCCGCAGACAGTCCCTGCTAATATGCCACGTTGTGGCAACGTTGTGCGTTAGCTGGGGTGCCACACCAGACCGGAACTATATTTTACAAAACGAACACATTTGTCTTGATAAAACAGCTGTAATTGAGTGCCTGACACGCCAGTCAAGCGCAATCTTGAGAAGGTGTGCATTTCAGTAAGGATTTCAATTGACATGCAGTATGAAACTGAAAGGAGGTTGCATCACTATGATGCATAACATTGCATGTATTGTATTTTCAAGTGTGTGCATTCATCCTGTTGTCATTTTGTTTTGAAAGCAGAAGAATCATTCAACAGGTTGCTGAGACAAATGTAAACCAGTAAAACATATGAAGAGAAACAAACCTTGAATATAAGTTCAGTTGTTTAAACATTTGACAAACTATGGTGAGGGGGTAAGAAAACACACAAATCCAGCAGCTCCTGTATTTCAATACACCAGAACCCAATATTATTGGCGAGTCGGGTAGTCCATCATCACAGTTCGAGGGCAGGCATCATTTCAGTAATTTCACCCCGTTGCATTCACATCCGTGCCTTGAATGAGATTGAATGTGATCTTTGCTATCAAGTATGTTCCCAAGTTTTACACTTTCGTGCTTTGCATGAATGGGAATGGAACCGTGTGTGTTGAATGAGGCTCCTTGTGAGCACTGATCTTTGTCCGGTGGAGTTCCTTTTTGTGTTGCTGTAATTGTGTCATTTCTCGATGAGAAAGATTAGGCAACATTTAGTCACTTCTAGCCATGATGCTCAATTTATTTACGAATGTACCCTAGTTACTAGGGACCGTTTACGTTGGAGAACAAGATCTATTGTATGCCTGTGTATTTGGGGAAGTCAAATCTGAAATAATGATGAAATTGCGTGTATCCAAAGTTAAAACTCGTGATTTGTCGCGCTCTGGTGTGTAAAAGATGCAAAAGCTTACAGCACCTGGTATTCCCAGGCGGTCTCCCATCCAAGTACTGACCAGGCCCGAGCCTGCTTAGCTTCCGAGATCGGACGAGATCGGGCGTATTCAGGCTAGTATGGCCGTAAGCCAGGGAGGCTGTCCCTGACGCTCTACTTAAAGGGATGGCAATATCCGTTTCTGCCGTTCATACTTACAGTTGAACTGTCTCTCTACTCTAAAGCCCGGGACACACCAGCGCGCCGCAGACAGTCCCTGCTAATATGCCACGTTGTGGCAACGTTGTGCGTTAGCTGGGGTGCCACACCAGACCGGAACTATATTTTACAAAACGAACACATTTGTCTTGATAAAACAGCTGTAATTGAGTGCCTGACACGCCAGTCAAGCGCAATCTTGAGAAGGTGTGCATTTCAGTAAGGATTTCAATTGACATGCAGTATGAAACTGAAAGGAGGTTGCATCACTATGATGCATAACATTGCATGTTTTGTATTTTCAAGTGTGTGCATTCATCCTGTTGTCATTTTGTTTTGAAAGCAGAAGAATCATTCAACAGGTTGCTGAGACAAATGTAAACCAGTAAAACATATGAAGAGAAACAAACCTTGAATATAAGTTCAGTTGTTTAAACATTTGACAAACTATGGTGAGGGGGTAAGAAAACACACAAATCCAGCAGCTCCTGTATTTCAATACACCAGAACCCAATATTATTGGCGAGTCGGGTAGTCCATCATCACAGTTCGAGGGCAGGCATCATTTCAGTAATTTCATCCCGTTGCATTCACATCCGTGCCTTGAATGAGATTCAATGTGATCTTTGCTCTCAAGTATGTTCCCAAGTTTTACACTTTCGTGCTTTGCATGAATGGGAATGGAACCGTGTGTGTTGAATGAGGCTCCTTGTGAGCACTGAACTTTGTCCGGTGGAGTTCCTTTTTGTGTTGCTGTAATTGTGTCATTTCTCGATGAGAAAGATTAGGCAACATTTAGTCACTTCTAGCCATGATGCTCAATTTATTTACAAATGTACACTAGTTACTAGGGACCGTTTACGTTGGAGAACAAGATCTATTGTATGCCTGTGTATTTGGGGAAGTCAAATCTGAAATAATGATGAAATTGCGTGTATCCAAAGTTAAAACTTGTGATTTGTCGCCCTTTGGTGTGTAAAAGATGCAAAAGCTTACAGCACCTGGTATTCCCAGGCGGTCTCCCATCCAAGTACTGACAAGGCCCGAGCCTGCTTAGCTTCCGAGATCGGACGAGATCGGGCGTATTCAGGCTAGTATGGCCGTAAGCCAGGGAGGCTGTCCCTGACGCTCTACTTAAAGGGAAGGCAATATCCGTTTCTGCCGTTCATACTTACAGTTGAACTGTCTCTCTACTCTAAAGCCCGGGACACACCAGCGCGCCGCAGACAGTCCCTGCTAACACGAAACGTTGTGGCAACATTGTGGCAACGTTGTGCGTTAGCTGGGGTGCCACACCAGACCGGAACTATATATTACAAAACGAACACATTGTCTTGATAAAACAGCTGTAATTGAGTGCCTGACACGCCAGTCAAGCGCAATCTTGAGAAGGTGTGCATTTCAGTAAGGATTTCAATTGACATGCAGTATGAAACTGAAAGGAGGTTGCATCACTATGATGCATAACATTGCATGTATTGTATTTTCAAGTGTGTGCATTCATCCTGTTGTCATTTTGTTTTGAAAGCAGAAGAATCATTCAACAGGTTGCTGAGACAAATGTAAACCAGTAAAACATATGAAGAGAAACAAACCTTGAATATAAGTTCAGTTGTTTAAACATTTGACAAACTATGGTGAGGGGGTAAGAAAACACACAAATCCAGCAGCTCCTGTATTTCAATACACCAGAACCCAATATTATTGGCGAGTCGGGTAGTCCATCATCACAGTTCGAGGGCAGGCATCATTTCAGTAATTTCATCCCGTTGCATTCACATCCGTGCCTTGAATGAGATTCAATGTGATCTTTGCTCTCAAGTATGTTCCCAAGTTTTACACTTTCGTGCTTTGCATGAATGGGAATGGAACCGTGTGTGTTGAATGAGGCTCCTTGTGAGCACTGAACTTTGTCCGGTGGAGTTCCTTTTTGTGTTGCTGTAATTGTGTCATTTCTCGATGAGAAAGATTAGGCAACATTTAGTCACTTCTAGCCATGATGCTCAATTTATTTACAAATGTACACTAGTTACTAGGGACCGTTTACGTTGGAGAACAAGATCTATTGTATGCCTGTGTATTTGGGGAAGTCAAATCTGAAATAATGATGAAATTGCGTGTATCCAAAGTTAAAACTTGTGATTTGTCGCCCTTTGGTGTGTAAAAGATGCAAAAGCTTACAGCACCTGGTATTCCCAGGCGGTCTCCCATCCAAGTACTGACAAGGCCCGAGCCTGCTTAGCTTCCGAGATCGGACGAGATCGGGCGTATTCAGGCTAGTATGGCCGTAAGCCAGGGAGGCTGTCCCTGACGCTCTACTTAAAGGGAAGGCAATATCCGTTTCTGCCGTTCATACTTACAGTTGAACTGTCTCTCTACTCTAAAGCCCGGGACACACCAGCGCGCCGCAGACAGTCCCTGCTAACACGAAACGTTGTGGCAACATTGTGGCAACGTTGTGCGTTAGCTGGGGTGCCACACCAGACCGGAACTATATATTACAAAACGAACACATTGTCTTGATAAAACAGCTGTAATTGAGTGCCTGACACGCCAGTCAAGCGCAATCTTGAGAAGGTGTGCATTTCAGTAAGGATTTCAATTGACATGCAGTATGAAACTGAAAGGAGGTTGCATCACTATGATGCATAACATTGCATGTATTGTATTTTCAAGTGTGTGCATTCATCCTGTTGTCATTTTGTTTTGAAAGCAGAAGAATCATTCAACAGGTTGCTGAGACAAATGTAAACCAGTAAAACATATGAAGAGAAACAAACCTTGAATATAAGTTCAGTTGTTTAAACATTTGACAAACTATGGTGAGGGGGTAAGAAAACACACAAATCCAGCAGCTCCTGTATTTCAATACACCAGAAGCCAATATTATTGGCGAGTCGGGTAGTCCATCATCACAGTTCGAGGGCAGGCATCATTTCAGTAATTTCATCCCGTTGCATTCACATCCGTGCCTTGAATGAGATTCAATGTGATCTTTGCTCTCAAGTATGTTCCCAAGTTTTACACTTTCGTGCTTTGCATGAATGGGAATGGAACCGTGTGTGTTGAATGAGGCTCCTTGTGAGCACTGAACTTTGTCCGGTGGAGTTCCTTTTTGTGTTGCTGTAATTGTGTCATTTCTCGATGAGAAAGATTAGGCAACATTTAGTCACTTCTAGCCATGATGCTCAATTTATTTACAAATGTACACTAGTTACTAGGGACCGTTTACGTTGGAGAACAAGATCTATTGTATGCCTGTGTATTTGGGGAAGTCAAATCTGAAATAATGATGAAATTGCGTGTATCCAAAGTTAAAACTTGTGATTTGTCGCCCTTTGGTGTGTAAAAGATGCAAAAGCTTACAGCACCTGGTATTCCCAGGCGGTCTCCCATCCAAGTACTGACCAGGCCCGAGCCTGCTTAGCTTCCGAGATCGGACGAGATCGGGCGTATTCAGGCTAGTATGGCCATAAGCCAGGGAGGCTGTCCCTGACGCTCTACTTAAAGGGAAGGCAATATCCGTTTCTGCCATTCATACTTACAGTTGAACTGTCTCTCTACTCTAAAGCCCGGGACACACCAGCGCGCCGCAGACAGTCCCTGCTAACACGAAACGTTGTGGCAACGTTGTGCGTTAGCTGGGGTGCCACACCAGACCGGAACTATATTTTACAAAACGAACACATTGTCTTGATAATACAGCTGTAATTGAGTGCCTGACACGCCAGTCAAGCGCAATCTTGAGAAGGTGTGCATTTCAGTAAGGATTTCAATTGACATGCAGTATGAAACTGAAAGGAGGTTGCATCACTATGATGCATAACATTGCATGTATTGTATTTTCAAGTGTGTGCATTCATCCTGTTGTCATTTTGTTTTGAAAGCAGAAGAATCATTCAACAGGTTGCTGAGACAAATGTAAACCAGTAAAACATATGAAGAGAAACAAACCTTGAATATAAGTTCAGTTGTTTAAACATTTGACAAACTATGGTGAGGGGGTAAGAAAACACACAAATCCAGCAGCTCCTGTATTTCAATACACCAGAACCCAATATTATTGGCGAGTCGGGTAGTCCATCATCACAGTTCGAGGGCAGGCATCATTTCAGTAATTTCATCCCGTTGCATTCACATCCGTGCCTTGAATGAGATTGAATGTGATCTTTGCTCTCAAGTATGTTCCCAAGTTTTACACTTTCGTGCTTTGCATGAATGGGAATGGAACCGTGTGTGTTGAATGAGGCTCCTTGTGAGCACTGATCTTTGTCCGGTGGAGTTCCTTTTTGTGTTGCTGTAATTGTGTCATTTCTCGATGAGAAAGATTAGGCAACATTTAGTCACTTCTAGCCATGATGCTCAATTTATTTACGAATGTACCCTAGTTACTAGGGACCGTTTACGTTGGAGAACAAGATCTATTGTATGCCTGTGTATTTGGGGAAGTCAAATCTGAAATAATGATGAAATTGCGTGTATCCAAAGTTAAAACTCGTGATTTGTCGCCCTTTGGTGTGTAAAAGATGCAAAAGCTTACAGCACCTGGTATTCCCAGGCGGTCTCCCATCCAAGTACTGACCAGGCCCGAGCCTGCTTAGCTTCCGAGATCGGACGAGATCGGGCGTATTCAGGCTAGTATGGCCGTAAGCCAGGGAGGCTGTCCCTGACGCTCTACTTAAAGGGATGGCAATATCCGTTTCTGCCGTTCATACTTACAGTTGAACTGTCTCTCTACTCTAAAGCCCGGGACACACCAGCGCGCCGCAGACAGTCCCTGCTAATATGCCACGTTGTGGCAACGTTGTGCGTTAGCTGGGGTGCCACACCAGACCGGAACTATATTTTACAAAACGAACACATTTGTCTTGATAAAACAGCTGTAATTGAGTGCCTGACACGCCAGTCAAGCGCAATCTTGAGAAGGTGTGCATTTCAGTAAGGATTTCAATTGACATGCAGTATGAAACTGAAAGGAGGTTGCATCACTATGATGCATAACATTGCATGTATTGTATTTTCAAGTGTGTGCATTCATCCTGTTGTCATTTTGTTTTGAAAGCAGAAGAATCATTCAACAGGTTGCTGAGACAAATGTAAACCAGTAAAACATATGAAGAGAAACAAACCTTGAATATAAGTTCAGTTGTTTAAACATTTGACAAACTATGGTGAGGGGGTAAGAAAACACACAAATCCAGCAGCTCCTGTATTTCAATACACCAGAACCCAATATTATTGGCGAGTCGGGTAGTCCATCATCACAGTTCGAGGGCAGGCATCATTTCAGTAATTTCATCCCGTTGCATTCACATCCGTGCCTTGAATGAGATTGAATGTGATCTTTGCTCTCAAGTATGTTCCCAAGTTTTACACTTTCGTGCTTTGCATGAATGGGAATGGAACTGTGTGTGTTGAATGAGGCTCCTTGTGAGCACTGATCTTTGTCCGGTGGAGTTCCTTTTTGTGTTGCTGTAATTGTGTCATTTCTCGATGAGAAAGATTAGGCAACATTTAGTCACTTCTAGCCATGATGCTCAATTTATTTACGAATGTACCCTAGTTACTAAGGACCGTTTACGTTGGAGAACAAGATCTATTGTATGCCTGTGTATTTGGGGAAGTCAAATCTGAAATAATGATGAAATTGCGTGTATCCAAAGTTAAAACTCGTGATTTGTCGCGCTCTGGTGTGTAAAAGATGCAAAAGCTTACAGCACCTGGTATTCCCAGGCGGTCTCCCATCCAAGTACTGACCAGGCCCGAGCCTGCTTAGCTTCCGAGATCGGACGAGATCGGGCGTATTCAGGCTAGTATGGCCGTAAGCCAGGGAGGCTGTCCCTGACGCTCTACTTAAAGGGATGGCAATATCCGTTTCTGCCGTTCATACTTACAGTTGAACTGTCTCTCTACTCTAAAGCCCGGGACACACCAGCGCGCCGCAGACAGTCCCTGCTAATATGCCACGTTGTGGCAACGTTGTGCGTTAGCTGGGGTGCCACACCAGACCGGATCTATATTTTACAAAACGAACACATTTGTCTTGATAAAACAGCTGTAATTGAGTGCCTGACACGCCAGTCAAGCGCAATCTTGAGAAGGTGTGCATTTCAGTAAGGATTTCAATTGACATGCAGTATGAAACTGAAAGGAGGTTGCATCACTATGATGCATAACATTGCATGTATTGTATTTTCAAGTGTGTGCATTCATCCTGTTGTCATTTTGTTTTGAAAGCAGAAGAATCATTCAACAGGTTGCTGAGACAAATGTAAACCAGTAAAACATATGAAGAGAAACAAACCTTGAATATAAGTTCAGTTGTTTAAACATTTGACAAACTATGGTGAGGGGGTAAGAAAACACACAAATCCAGCAGCTCCTGTATTTCAATACACCAGAACCCAATATTATTGGCGAGTCGGGTAGTCCATCATCACAGTTCGAGGGCAGGCATCATTTCAGTAATTTCACCCCGTTGCATTCACATCCGTGCCTTGAATGAGATTGAATGTGATCTTTGCTCTCAAGTATGTTCCCAAGTTTTACACTTTCGTGCTTTGCATGAATGGGAATGGAACCGTGTGTGTTGAATGAGGCTCCTTGTGAGCACTGATCTTTGTCCGGTGGAGTTCCTTTTTGTGTTGCTGTAATTGTGTCATTTCTCGATGAGAAAGATTAGGCAACATTTAGTCACTTCTAGCCATGATGCTCAATTTATTTACGAATGTACCCTTGTTACTAGGGACCGTTTACGTTGGAGAACAAGATCTATTGTATGCCTGTGTATTTGGGGAAGTCAAATCTGAAATAATGATGAAATTGCGTGTATCCAAAGTTAAAACTCGTGATTTGTCGCGCTCTGGTGTGTAAAAGATGCAAAAGCTTACAGCACCTGGTATTCCCAGGGGGTCTCCCATTCAAGTACTGACCAGGCCCGAGCCTGCTTAGCTTCCGAGATCGGACGAGATCGGGCGTATTCAGGCTAGTATGGCCGTAAGCCAGGGAGGCTGTCCCTGACGCTCTACTTAAAGGGATGGCAATATCCGTTTCTGCCGTTCATACTTACAGTTGAACTGTCTCTCTACTCTAAAGCCCGGGACACACCAGCGCGCCGCAGACAGTCCCTGCTAATATGCCACGTTGTGGCAACGTTGTGCGTTAGCTGGGGTGCCACACCAGACCGGAACTATATTTTACAAAACGAACACATTTGTCTTGATAAAACAGCTGTAATTGAGTGCCTGACACGCCAGTCAAGCGCAATCTTGAGAAGGTGTGCATTTCAGTAAGGATTTCAATTGACATGCAGTATGAAACTGAAAGGAGGTTGCATCACTATGATGCATAACATTGCATGTATTGTATTTTCAAGTGTGTGCATTCATCCTGTTGTCATTTTGTTTTGAAAGCAGAAGAATCATTCAACAGGTTGCTGAGACAAATGTAAACCAGTAAAACATATGAAGAGAAACAAACCTTGAATATAAGTTCAGTTGTTTAAACATTTGACAAACTATGGTGAGGGGGTAAGAAAACACACAAATCCAGCAGCTCCTGTATTTCAATACACCAGAACCCAATATTATTGGCGAGTCGGGTAGTCCATCATCACAGTTCGAGGGCAGGCATCATTTCAGTAATTTCACCCCGTTGCATTCACATCCGTGCCTTGAATGAGATTGAATGTGATCTTTGCTCTCAAGTATGTTCCCAAGTTTTACACTTTCGTGCTTTGCATGAATGGGAATGGAACCGTGTGTGTTGAATGAGGCTCCTTGTGAGCACTGATCTTTGTCCGGTGGAGTTCCTTTTTGTGTTGCTGTAATTGTGTCATTTCTCGATGAGAAAGATTAGGCAACATTTAGTCACTTCTAGCCATGATGCTCAATTTATTTACGAATGTACCCTAGTTACTAGGGACCGTTTACGTTGGAGAACAAGATCTATTGTATGCCTGTGTATTTGGGGAAGTCAAATCTGAAATAATGATGAAATTGCGTGTATCCAAAGTTAAAACTCGTGATTTGTCGCGCTCTGGTGTGTAAAAGATGCAAAAGCTTACAGCACCTGGTATTCCCAGGCGGTCTCCCATCCAAGTACTGACCAGGCCCGAGCCTGCTTAGCTTCCGAGATCGGACGAGATCGGGCGTATTCAGGCTAGTATGGCCGTAAGCCAGGGAGGCTGTCCCTGACGCTCTACTTAAAGGGATGGCAATATCCGTTTCTGCCGTTCATACTTACAGTTGAACTGTCTCTCTACTCTAAAGCCCGGGACACACCAGCGCGCCGCAGACAGTCCCTGCTAATATGCCACGTTGTGGCAACGTTGTGCGTTAGCTGGGGTGCCACACCAGACCGGAACTATATTTTACAAAACGAACACATTTGTCTTGATAAAACAGCTGTAATTGAGTGCCTGACACGCCAGTCAAGCGCAATCTTGAGAAGGTGTGCATTTCAGTAAGGATTTCAATTGACATGCAGTATGAAACTGAAAGGAGGTTGCATCACTATGATGCATAACATTGCATGTTTTGTATTTTCAAGTGTGTGCATTCATCCTGTTGTCATTTTGTTTTGAAAGCAGAAGAATCATTCAACAGGTTGCTGAGACAAATGTAAACCAGTAAAACATATGAAGAGAAACAAACCTTGAATATAAGTTCAGTTGTTTAAACATTTGACAAACTATGGTGAGGGGGTAAGAAAACACACAAATCCAGCAGCTCCTGTATTTCAATACACCAGAACCCAATATTATTGGCGAGTCGGGTAGTCCATCATCACAGTTCGAGGGCAGGCATCATTTCAGTAATTTCATCCCGTTGCATTCACATCCGTGCCTTGAATGAGATTCAATGTGATCTTTGCTCTCAAGTATGTTCCCAAGTTTTACACTTTCGTGCTTTGCATGAATGGGAATGGAACCGTGTGTGTTGAATGAGGCTCCTTGTGAGCACTGAACTTTGTCCGGTGGAGTTCCTTTTTGTGTTGCTGTAATTGTGTCATTTCTCGATGAGAAAGATTAGGCAACATTTAGTCACTTCTAGCCATGATGCTCAATTTATTTACAAATGTACAATAGTTACTAGGGACCGATTACGTTGGAGAACAAGATCTATTGAATGCCTGTGTATTTGGGGAAGTCAAATCTGAAATAATGATGAAATTGCGTGTATCCAAAGTTAAAACTTGTGATTTGTCGCCCTTTGGTGTGTAAAAGATGCAAAAGCTTACAGCACCTGGTATTCCCAGGCGGTCTCCCATCCAAGTACTGACAAGGCCCGAGCCTGCATAGCTTCCGAGATCGGACGAGATCGGGCGTATTCAGGCTAGTATGGCCGTAAGCCAGGGAGGCTGTCCCTGACGCTCTACTTAAAGGGAAGGCAATATCCGTTTCTGCCGTTCATACTTACAGTTGAACTGTCTCTCTACTCTAAAGCCCGGGACACACCAGCGCGCCGCAGACAGTCCCTGCTAACACGAAACGTTGTGGCAACATTGTGGCAACGTTGTGCGTTAGCTGGGGTGCCACACCAGACCGGAACTATATATTACAAAACGAACACATTGTCTTGATAAAACAGCTGTAATTGAGTGCCTGACACGCCAGTCAAGCGCAATCTTGAGAAGGTGTGCATTTCAGTAAGGATTTCAATTGACATGCAGTATGAAACTGAAAGGAGGTTGCATCACTATGATGCATAACATTGCATGTATTGTATTTTCAAGTGTGTGCATTCATCCTGTTTACATTTTGTTTTGAAAGCAGAAGAATCATTCAACAGGTTGCTGAGACAAATGTAAACCAGTAAAACATATGAAGAGAAACAAACCTTGAATATAAGTTCAGTTGTTTAAACATTTGACAAACTATGGTGAGGGGGTAAGAAAACACACAAATCCAGCAGCTCCTGTATTTCAATACACCAGAAGCCAATATTATTGGCGAGTCGGGTAGTCCATCATCACAGTTCGAGGGCAGGCATCATTTCAGTAATTTCATCCCGTTGCATTCACATCCGTGCCTTGAATGAGATTCAATGTGATCTTTGCTCTCAAGTATGTTCCCAAGTTTTACACTTTCGTGCTTTGCATGAATGGGAATGGAACCGTGTGTGTTGAATGAGGCTCCTTGTGAGCACTGAACTTTGTCCGGTGGAGTTCCTTTTTGTGTTGCTGTAATTGTGTCATTTCTCGATGAGAAAGATTAGGCAACATTTAGTCACTTCTAGCCATGATGCTCAATTTATTTACAAATGTACACTAGTTACTAGGGACCGTTTACGTTGGAGAACAAGATCTATTGTATGCCTGTGTATTTGGGGAAGTCAAATCTGAAATAATGATGAAATTGCGTGTATCCAAAGTTAAAACTTGTGATTTGTCGCCCTTTGGTGTGTAAAAGATGCAAAAGCTTACAGCACCTGGTATTCCCAGGCGGTCTCCCATCCAAGTACTGACCAGGCCCGAGCCTGCTTAGTTTCCGAGATCGGACGAGATTGGGCGTATTCAGGCTAGTATGGCCGTAAGCCAGGGAGGCTGTCCCTGACGCTCTACTTAAAGGGAAGGCAATATCCGTTTCTGCCGTTCATACTTACAGTTGAACTGTCTCTCTACTCTAAAGCCCGGGACACACCAGCGCGCCGCAGACAGTCCCTGCTAACACGCCACGTTGTGGCAACATTGTGGCAACGTTGTGCGTTAGCTGGGGTGCCACACCAGACCGGAACTATATATTACAAAACGAACACATTGTCTTGATAAAACAGCTGTAATTGAGTGCCTGACACGCCAGTCAAGCGCAATCTTGAGAAGGTGTGCATTTCAGTAAGGATTTCAATTGACATGCAGTATGAAACTGAAAGGAGGTTGCATCACTATGATGCATAACATTGCATGTATTGTATTTTCAAGTGTTTGCATTCATCCTGTTGTCATTTTGTTTTGAAAGCAGAAGAATCATTCAACAGGTTGCTGAGACAAATGTAAACCAGTAAAACATATGAAGAGAAACAAACCTTGAATATAAGTTCAGTTGTTTAAACATTTGACAAACTATGGTGAGGGGGTAAGAAAACACACAAATCCAGCAGCTCCTGTATTTCAATACACCAGAACCCAATATTATTGGCGAGTCGGGTAGTCCATCATCACAGTTCGAGGGCAGGCATCATTTCAGTAATTTCATCCCGTTGCATTCACATCCGTGCCTTGAATGAGATTGAATGTGATCTTTGCTCTCAAGTATGTTCCCAAGTTTTACACTTTCGTGCTTTGCATGAATGGGAATGGAACCGTGTGTGTTGAATGAGGCTCCTTGTGAGCACTGAACTTTGTCCGGTGGAGTTCCTTTTTGTGTTGCTGTAATTGTGTCATTTCTCGATGAGAAAGATTAGGCAACATTTAGTCACTTCTAGCCATGATGCTCAATTTATTTACGAATGTACCCTAGTTACTAGGGACCGTTTACGTTGGAGAACAAGATCTAATGTATGCCTGTGTATTTGGGGAAGTCAAATCTGAAATAATGATGAAATTGCGTGTATCCAAAGTTAAAACTCGTGATTTGTCGCCCTCTGGTGTGTAAAAGATGCAAAAGCTTACAGCACCTGGTATTCCCAGGCGGTCTCCCATCCAAGTACTGACCAGGCCCGAGCCTGCTTAGCTTCCGAGATCGGACGAGATCGGGCGTATTCAGGCTAGTATGGCCGTAAGCCAGGGAGGCTGTCCCTGACGCTCTACTTAAAGGGAAGGCAATATCCGTTTCTGCCGTTCATACTTACAGTTGAACTGTCTCTCTACTCTAAAGCCCGGGACACACCAGCGCGCCGCAGACAGTCCCTGCTAACACGCCACGTTGTGGCAACATTGTGGCAACGTTGTGCGTTAGCTGGGGTGCCACACCAGACCGGAACTATATATTACAAAACGAACACATTGTCTTGATAAAACAGCTGTAATTGAGTGCCTGACACGCCAGTCAAGCGCAATCTTGACAAGGTGTGCATTTCAGTAAGGATTTCAATTGACATGCAGTATGAAACTGAAAGGAGGTTGCATCACTATGATGCATAACATTGCATGTATTGTATTTTCAAGTGTGTGCATTCATCCTGTTGTCATTTTGTTTTGAAAGCAGAAGAATCATTCAACAGGTTGCTGAGACAAATGTAAACCAGTAAAACATATGAAGAGAAACAAACCTTGAATATAAGTTCAGTTGTTTAAACATTTGACAAACTATGGTGAGGGGGTAAGAAAACATACAAATCCAGCAGCTCCTGTATTTCAATACACCAGAACCCAACATGATTGGCGAGTCGGGTAGTCCATCATCACAGTTCGAGGGCAGGCATCATTTCAGTAATTTCATCCCGTTGCATTCACATCCGTGCCTTGAATGAGATTGAATGTGATCTTTGCTCTCAAGTATGTTCCCAAGTTTTACACTTTCTTGCTTTGCATGAATGGGAATGGAACCGTGTGTGTTGAATGAGGCTCCTTGTGAGCACTGAACTTTGTCCGGTGGAGTTCCTTTTTGTGTTGCTGTAATTGTGTCATTTCTCGATGAGAAAGATTAGGCAACATTTAGTCACTTCTAGCCATGATGCTCAATTTAGTTACGAATGTACCCTAGTTACTAGGGACCGTTTACGTTGGAGAACAAGATCTATTGTATGCCTGTGTATTTGGGGAAGTAAAATCTGAAATAATGATGAAATTGTGTGTATCCAAAGTTAAAACTCGTGATTTGTCGCCCTCTGGTGTGTAAAAGGTGCAAAAGCTTACAGCACCTGGTATTCCCAGGCGGTCTCCCATCCAAGTGCTGACCAGGCCCGAGCCTGCTTGGCTTCCGAGATCGGACGAGATCGGGCGTATTCAGGCTAGAATGGCCATAAGCCAGGGAGGCTGTTCCTGACGCTCTACTTAAAGGGAAGGCAATATCCGTTTCTGCCGTTCATACTTACAGTTGAACTGTCTCTCTACTCTAAAGCCCGGGACACACCAGCGCGCCGCAGACTGTCCCTGCTAACACGCCACGTTGTGGCAACGTTGTGCGTTAGCTGGGGTGCCACACCAGACCGGAACTATATTTTACAAAACGAACACATTGTCTTGATAAAACAGCTGTAATTGAGTGCCTGACACGCCAGTCAAGCGCAATCTTGAGAAGGTGTGCATTTCAGTAAGGATTTCAATTGACATGCAGTATGAAACTGAAAGGAGGTTGCATCACTATGATGCATAACATTGCATGTAGTGTATTTTCAAGTGTGTGCATTCATCCTGTTGTCATTTTGTTTTGAAAGCAGATGAATCATTCAACAGGTTGCTGAGACAAATGTAAACCAGTAAAACATATGAAGAGAAACAAACCTTGAATATAAGTTCAGTTGTTTAAACATTTGACAAACTATGGTGAGGCGGTAAGAAAACACACAAATCCAGCAGCTCCTGTATTTCAATACACCAGAACCCAATATTATTGGCGAGTCGGGTAGTCCATCATCACAGTTCGAGGGCAGGCATCATTTCAGTAATTTCATCCCGTTGCATTCACATCCGTGCCTTGAATGAGATTGAATGTGATCTTTGCTCTCAAGTACGTTCCCAAGTTTTACACTTTCGTGCTTTGCATGAATGGGAATGGAACCGTGTGTGTTGAATGAGGCTCCTTGTGAGCACTGAACTTTGTCCGGTGGAGTTCCTTTTTGTGTTGCTGTAATTGTGTCATTTCTTGATGAGAAAGATTAGGCAACATTTAGTCACTTCTAGCCATGATGCTCAATTTATTTACGAATGTACCCTAGTTACTAGGGACCGTTTACGTTGGAGAACAAGATCTATTGTATGCCTGTGTATTTGGGGAAGTAAAATCTGAAATAATGATGAAATTGTGTGTATCCAAAGTTAAAACTCGTGATTTGTCGCCCTCTGGTGTGTAAAAGGTGCAAAAGCTTACAGCACCTGGTATTCCCAGGCGGTCTCCCATCCAAGTACTAACCAGGCCCGAGCCTGCTTGGCTTCCGAGATCGGACGAGATCGGGCGTATTCAGGCTAGTATGGCCGTAATCCAGGGAGGCTGTCCCTGACGCTCTATTTAAAGGGAAGGCAATATCCGTTTCTGCCATTCATACTTACAGTTGAACTGTCTCTCTACTCTAAAGCCCGGGACACACCAGCGCGCCACAGACAGTCCCTGCTAACACGCCACGTTGTGGCAACGTTGTGCGTTAGCTGGGGTGCCACACCAGACCGGAACTATATTTTACAAAACGAACACATTGTCTTGATAAAACAGCTGTAATTGAGTGCCTGACACGCCAGTCAAGCGCAATCTTGAGAAGGTGTGCATTTCAGTAAGGATTTCAATTGACATGCAGTATGAAACTGAAAGGAGGTTGCATCACTATGATGCATAACATTGCATGTATTGTATTTTCAAGTGTGTGCATTCATCCTGTTGTCATTTTGTTTTGAAAGCAGAAGAATCATTCAACAGGTTGCTGAGACAAATGTAAACCAGTAAAACATATGAAGAGAAACAAACCTTCAATATAAGTTCAGTTGTTTAAACATTTGACAAACTATGGTGAGGGGGTAAGAAATGACACAAATCCAGCAGCTCCTGTATTTCAATACACCAGAAGCCAATATTATTGGCGAGTCGGGTAGTCCATCATCACAGTTCAAGGGCAGGCATCATTTCAGTAATTTCATCCCGTTGCATTCACATCCGTGCCTTGAATGAGATTGAATGTGATCTTTGCTCTCAAGTATGTTCCCAAGTTTTACACTTTCGTGCTTTGCATGAATGGGAATGGAACCGTGTGTGTTGAATGAGGCTCCTTGTGAGCACTGAACTTTGTCCGGTGGAGTTCTTTTTGTGTTGCTGTAATTGTGTCATTTCTCGATGAGAAAGATTAGGCAACATTTAGTCACTTCTAGCCATGATGCTCAATTTATTTACGAATGTACCCTAGTTACTAGGGACCGTTTACGTTGGAGAACAAGATCTATTGTATGCCTGTGTATTTGGGGAAGTAAAATCTGAAATAATGATGAAATTGTGTGTATCCAAAGTTAAAACTCGTGATTTGTCGCCCTCTGGTGTGTAAAAGGTGAAGAAGCTTACAGCACCTGGTATTCCCAGGCGGTCTCCCATCCAAGTACTGACCAGACCCGAGCCTGCTTGGCTTCCGAGATCGGACGAGATCGGGCGTATTCAGGCTAATATGGCCGTAAGCCAGGGAGGCTGTCCCTGACGCTCTAGTTAAAGGGAAGGCAATATCCGTTTCTGCCGTTCATACTTACAGTTGAACTGTCTCTCTACTCTAAAGCCCGGGACACACCAGCGCGCCGCAGACAGTCCCTGCTAACACGCCACGTTGTGGCAACGTTGTGCGTTAGCTGGGGTGCCACACCAGACCGGAACTATATTTTACAAAACGAACACATTGTCTTGATAAAACAGCTGTAATTGAGTGCCTGACACGCCAGTCAAGCGCAATCTTGAGAAGGTGTGCATTTCAGTAAGGATTTCAATTGACATGCAGTATGAAACTGAAAGGAGGTTGCATCACTATGATGCATAACATTGCATGTATTGTATTTTCAAGTGTGTGCATTCATCCTGTTGTCATTTTGTTTTGAAAGCAGAAGAATCATTCAACAGGTTGCTGAGACAAATGTAAACCAGTAAAACATATGAAGAGAAACAAACCTTGAATATAAGTTCAGTTGTTTAAACATTTGACAAACTATGGTGAGGGGGTAAGAAAACACACAAATCCAGCAGCTCCTGTATTTCAATACACCAGAACCCAATATTATTGGCGAATCAGGTAGTCCATCATCACAGTTCGAGGGCAGGCATCATTTCAGTAATTTCATCCCGTTGCATTCACATCCGTGCCTTGAATGAGATTGAATGTGATCTTTGCTCTCAAGTATGTTCCCAAGTTTTACACTTTCGTGCTTTGCATGAATGGGAATGGAACCGTGTGTGTTGAATGAGGCTCCTTGTGAGCACTGAACTTTGTCCGGTGGAGTTCCTTTTTGTGTTGCTGTAATTGTGTCATTTCTCGATGAGAAAGATTAGGCAACATTTAGTCACTTCTAGCCATGATGCTCAATTTATTTATGAATGTACCCTAGTTACTAGGGACCGTTTACGTTGGAGAACAAGATCTATTGTATGCCTGTGTATTTGGGGAAGTCAAATCTGAAATAATGATGAAATTGCGTGTATCCAAAGTTAAAACTCGTGATTTGTCGCCCTCTGGTGTGTAAAAGATGCAAAAGCTTACAGCACCTGGTATTCCCAGGCGGTCTCCCATTCAAGTACTGACCAGGCCCGAGCCTGCTTAGCTTCCGAGATCGGACGAGATCGAGCGTATTCAGGCTAGTATGGCCGTAAGCCAGGAAGGCTGTCCCTGACGCTCTACTTAAAGGGAAGGCAATATCCGTTTCTGCCGTTCATACTTACAGTTGAACTGTCTCTCTACTCTAAAGCCCGGGACACACCAGCGCGCCGCAGACAGTCCCTGCTAACACGCCACGTTGTGGCAACATTGTGGCAACGTTGTGCGTTAGCTGGGGTGCCACACCAGACCGGAAGTATATATTACAAAACGAACACATTGTTTTGATAAAACAGCTGTAATTGAGTGCCTGACACGCCAGTCAAGCGCAATCTTGAGAAGGTGTGCATTTCAGTAAGGATTTCAATTGACATGCAGTATGAAACTGAAAGGAGGTTGCATCACTATGATGCATAACATTGCATGTATTGTATTTTCAAGTGTGTGCATTCATCCTGTTGTCATTTTGTTTTGAAAGCAGAAGAATCATTCAACAGGTTGCTGAGACAAATGTAAACCAGTAAAACATATGAAGAAAAATAAACCTTGAATATAAGTTCAGTTGTTTAAACATTTGACAAACTATGGTGAGGGGGTAAGAAAACACACAAATCCAGCAGCTCCTGTATTTCAATACACCAGAACCCAATATTATTGGCGAGTCGGGTAGTCCATCATCACAGTTCGAGGGCAGGCATCATTTCAGTAATTTCATCCCGTTGCATTCACATCCGTGCCTTGAATGAGATTGAATGTGATCTTTGCTCTCAAGTATGTTCCCAAGTTTTACACTTTCGTGCTTTGCATGAATGGGAATGGAACCGTGTGTGTTGAATGAGGCTCCTTGTGAGCACTGAACTTTGTCCGGTGGAGTTCCTTTTTGTGTTGCTGTAATTGTGTCATTTCTCGATGAGAAAGATTAGGCAACATTTAGACACTTCTAGCCATGATGCTCAATTTATTTATGAATGTACCCTAGTTACTAGGGACCTTTTACGTTGGAGAACAAGATCTATTGTATGCCTGTGTATTTGGGGAAGTAAAACCTGAAATAATGATGAAATTGTGTGTATCCAAAGTTAAAACTCGTGATTTGTCGCCCTCTGGTGTGTAAAATATGCAAAAGCTTACAGCACCTGGTATTCCCAGGCGGTCTCCCATCCAAGTACTGACCAGGCCCGAGCCAGCTTAGCTTCCGAGATCGGACGAGATCGGGCGTATTCAGGCTAGTATGGCCGTAAGCCAGGGAGGCTGTCCCTGACGCTCTACTTAAAGGGAAGGCAATATCCGTTTCTGCCGCTCATGCTTGCAGTTGAACTGTCTCTCTACTCTAAAGTCCGGGACACACCAGCGCGCCGCAGACAGTCCCTGCTAACACGAAACGTTGTGGCAACGTTGTGCGTTAGCTGGGGTGCCACACCAGACCGGAACTATATTTTACAAAACGAACACATTTGTCTTGATAAAACAGCTGTAATTGAGTGCCTGACACGCCAGTCAAGCGCAATCTTGAGAAGGTGTGCATTTCAGTAAGGATTTCAATTGACATGCAGTATGAAACTGAAAGGAGGTTGCATCACTATGATGCATAACATTGCATGTATTATATTTTCAAGTGTGTGCATTCATCCTGTTGTCATTTTGTTTTGAAAGCAGAAGAATCATTCAACAGGTTGCTGAGACAAATGTAAACCAGTAAAACATATGAAGAGAAACAAACCTTGAATATAAGTTCAGTTGTTTAAACATTTGACAAACTATGGTGAGGGGGTAAGAAAACACACAAATCCAGCAGCTCCTGTATTTCAATACACCAGAACCCAATATTATTGGCGAGTCGGGTAGTCCATCTTCACAGTTCGAGGGCAGGCATCATTTCAGTAATTTCACCCCGTTGCATTCACATCCGTGCCTTGAATGAGATTGAATGTGATCTTTGCTCTCAAGTATGTTCCCAAGTTTTACACTTTCGTGCTTTGCATGAATGGGAATGGAACCGTGTGTGTTGAATGAGGCTCCTTGTGAGCACTGATCTTTGTCCGGTGGAGTTCCTTTTTGTGTTGCTGTAATTGTGTCATTTCTCGATGAGAAAGATTAGGCAACATTTAGTCACTTCTAGCCATGATGCTCAATTTATTTACGAATGTACCCTAGTTACTAGGGACCGTTTACGTTGGAGAACAAGATCTATTGTATGCCTGTGTATTTGGGGAAGTCAAATCTGAAATAATGATGAAATTGCGTGTATCCAAAGTTAAAACTCGTGATTTGTCGCGCTCTGGTGTGTAAAAGATGCAAAAGCTTACAGCACCTGGTATTCCCAGGCGGTCTCCCATCCAAGTACTGACCAGGCCCGAGCCTGCTTAGCTTCCGAGATCGGACGAGATCGGGCGTATTCAGGCTAGTATGGCCGTAAGCCAGGGAGGCTGTCCCTGACGCTCTACTTAAAGGGATGGCAATATCCGTTTCTGCCGTTCATACTTACAGTTGAACTGTCTCTCTACTCTAAAGCCCGGGACACACCAGCGCGCCGCAGACAGTCCCTGCTAATATGCCACGTTGTGGCAACGTTGTGCGTTAGCTGGGGTGCCACACCAGACCGGAACTATATTTTACAAAACGAACACATTTGTCTTGATAAAACAGCTGTAATTGAGTGCCTGACACGCCAGTCAAGCGCAATCTTGAGAAGGTGTGCATTTCAGTAAGGATTTCAATTGACATGCAGTATGAAACTGAAAGGAGGTTGCATCACTATGATGCATAACATTGCATGTTTTGTATTTTCAAGTGTGTGCATTCATCCTGTTGTCATTTTGTTTTGAAAGCAGAAGAATCATTCAACAGGTTGCTGAGACAAATGTAAACCAGTAAAACATATGAAGAGAAACAAACCTTGAATATAAGTTCAGTTGTTTAAACATTTGACAAACTATGGTGAGGGGGTAAGAAAACACACAAATCCAGCAGCTCCTGTATTTCAATACACCAGAACCCAATATTATTGGCGAGTCGGGTAGTCCATCATCACAGTTCGAGGGCAGGCATCATTTCAGTAATTTCATCCCGTTGCATTCACATCCGTGCCTTGAATGAGATTGAATGTGATCTTTGCTCTCAAGTATGTTCCCAAGTTTTACACTTTCGTGCTTTGCATGAATGGGAATGGAACCGTGTGTGTTGAATGAGGCTCCTTGTGAGCACTGAACTTTGTCCGGTGGAGTTCCTTTTTGTGTTGCTGTAATTGTGTCATTTCTCGATGAGAAAGATTAGGCAACATTTAGTCACTTCTAGCCATGATGCTCAATTTATTTACGAATGTACCCTAGTTACTAGGGACCGTTTACGTTGGAGAACAAGATCTATTGTATGCCTGTGTATTTGGGGAAGTCAAATCTGAAATAATGATGAAATTGCGTGTATCCAAAGTTAAAACTCGTGATTTGTCGCCCTCTGGTGTGTAAAAGATGCAAAAGCTTACAGCACCTGGTATTCCCAGGCAGTCTCCCATCCAAGTACTGACCAGGCCCGAGCCTGCTTAGCTTCCGAGATCGGACGAGATCGGGCGTATTCAGGCTAGTATGGCCGTAAGCCAGGGAGGCTGTCCCTGACGCTCTACTTAAAGGGAAGGCAATATCCGTTTCTGCCGTTCATACTTACAGTTGAACTGTCTCTCTACTCTAAAGCCCGGGACACACCAGCGCGCCGCAGACAGTCCCTGCAAACACGAAACGTTGTGGCAACATTGTGGCAACGTTGTGCGTTAGCTGGGGTGCCACACCAGACCGGAACTATATATTACAAAACGAACACATTGTCTTGATAAAACAGCTGTAATTGAGTGCCTGACACGCCAGTCAAGCGCAATCTTGAGAAGGTGTGCATTTCAGTAAGGATTTCAATTGACATGCAGTATGAAACTGAAAGGAGGTTGCATCACTATGATGCATAACATTGCATGTATTGTATTTTCAAGTGTGTGCATTCATCCTGTTGTCATTTTGTTTTGAAAGCAGAAGAATCATTCAACAGGTTGCTGAGACAAATGTAAACCAGTAAAACATATGAAGAGAAACAAACCTTGAATATAAGTTCAGTTGTTTAAACATTTGACAAACTATGGTGAGGGGGTAAGAAAACACACAAATCCAGCAGCTCCTGTATTTCAATACACCAGAAGCCAATATTATTGGCGAGTCGGGTAGTCCATCATCACAGTTCGAGGGCAGGCATCATTTCAGTAATTTCATCCCGTTGCATTCACATCCGTGCCTTGAATGAGATTCAATGTGATCTTTGCTCTCAAGTATGTTCCCAAGTTTTACACTTTCGTGCTTTGCATGAATGGGAATGGAACCGTGTGTGTTGAATGAGGCTCCTTGTGAGCACTGAACTTTGTCCGGTGGAGTTCCTTTTTGTGTTGCTGTAATTGTGTCATTTCTCGATGAGAAAGATTAGGCAACATTTAGTCACTTCTAGCCATGATGCTCAATTTATTTACAAATGTACACTAGTTACTAGGGACCGTTTACGTTGGAGAACAAGATCTATTGTATGCCTGTGTATTTGGGGAAGTCAAATCTGAAATAATGATGAAATTGCGTGTATCCAAAGTTAAAACTTGTGATTTGTCGCCCTTTGGTGTGTAAAAGATGCAAAAGCTTACAGCACCTGGTATTCCCAGGCGGTCTCCCATCCAAATACTGACCAGGCCCGAGCCTGCTTAGCTTCCGAGATCGGACGAGATTGGGCGTATTCAGGCTAGTATGGCCGTAAGCCAGGGAGGCTGTCCCTGACGCTCTACTTAAAGGGAAGGCAATATCCGTTTCTGCCGTTCATACTTACAGTTGAACTGTCTCTCTACTCTAAAGCCCGGGACACACCAGCGCGCCGCAGACAGTCCCTGCTAACACGCCACGTTGTGGCAACATTGTGGCAACGTTGTGCGTTAGCTGGGGTGCCACACCAGACCGGAACTATATATTACAAAACGAACACATTGTCTTGATAAAACAGCTGTAATTGAGTGCCTGACACGCCAGTCAAGCGCAATCTTGAGAAGGTGTGCATTTCAGTAAGGATTTCAATTGACATGCAGTATGAAACTGAAAGGAGGTTGCATCACTATGATGCATAACATTGCATGTATTGTATTTTCAAGTGTTTGCATTCATCCTGTTGTCATTTTGTTTTGAAAGCAGAAGAATCATTCAACAGGTTGCTGAGACAAATGTAAACCAGTAAAACATATGAAGAGAAACAAACCTTGAATATAAGTTCAGTTGTTTAAACATTTGACAAACTATGGTGAGGGGGTAAGAAAACACACAAATCCAGCAGCTCCTGTATTTCAATACACCAGAACCCAATATTATTGGCGAGTCGGGTAGTCCATCATCACAGTTCGAGGGCAGGCATCATTTCAGTAATTTCATCCCGTTGCATTCACATCCGTGCCTTGAATGAGATTGAATGTGATCTTTGCTCTCAAGTATGTTCCCAAGTTTTACACTTTCGTGCTTTGCATGAATGGGAATGGAACCGTGTGTGTTGAATGAGGCTCCTTGTGAGCACTGAACTTTGTCCGGTGGAGTTCCTTTTTGTGTTGCTGTAATTGTGTCATTTCTCGATGAGAAAGATTAGGCAACATTTAGTCACTTCTAGCCATGATGCTCAATTTATTTACGAATGTACCCTAGTTACTAGGGACCGTTTACGTTGGAGAACAAGATCTATTGTATGCCTGTGTATTTGGGGAAGTCAAATCTGAAATAATGATGAAATTGCGTGTATCCAAAGTTAAAACTCGTGATTTGTCGCCCTCTGGTGTGTAAAAGATGCAAAAGCTTACAGCACCTGGTATTCCCAGGCGGTCTCCCATCCAAGTACTGACCAGGCCCGAGCCTGCTTAGCTTCCGAGATCGGACGAGATCGGGCGTATTCAGGCTAGTATGGCCGTAAGCCAGGGAGGCTCTCCCTGACGCTCTACTTAAAGGGAAGGCAATATCCGTTTCTGCCGTTCATACTTACAGTTGAACTGTCTCTCTACTCTAAAGCCCGGGACACACCAGCGCGCCGCAGACAGTCCCTGCTAACACGCCACGTTGTGGCAACATTGTGGCAACGTTGTGCGTTAGCTGGGGTGCCACACCAGACCGGAACTATATATTACAAAACGAACACATTGTCTTGATAAAACAGCTGTAATTGAGTGCCTGACACGCGAGTCAAGCGCAATCTTGACAAGGTGTGCATTTCAGTAAGGATTTCAATTGACATGCAGTATGAAACTGAAAGGAGGTTGCATCACTATGATGCATAACATTGCATGTATTGTATTTTCAAGTGTGTGCATTCATCCTGTTGTCATTTTGTTTTGAAAGCAGAAGAATCATTCAACAGGTTGCTGAGACAAATGTAAACCAGTAAAACATATGAAGAGAAACAAACCTTGAATATAAGTTCAGTTGTTTAAACATTTGACAAACTATGGTGAGGGGGTAAGAAAACATACAAATCCAGCAGCTCCTGTATTTCAATACACCAGAACCCAACATGAATGGCGAGTCGGGTAGTCCATCATCACAGTTCGAGGGCAGGCATCATTTCAGTAATTTCATCCCGTTGCATTCACATCCGTGCCTTGAATGAGATTGAATGTGATCTTTGCTCTCAAGTATGTTCCCAAGTTTTACACTTTCTTGCTTTGCATGAATGGGAATGGAACCGTGTGTGTTGAATGAGGCTCCTTGTGAGCACTGAACTTTGTCCGGTGGAGTTCCTTTTTGTGTTGCTGTAATTGTGTCATTTCTTGATGAGAAAGATTAGGCAACATTTAGTCACTTCTAGCCATGATGCTCAATTTAGTTACGAATGTACCCTAGTTACTAGGGACCGTTTACGTTGGAGAACAAGATCTATTGTATGCCTGTGTATTTGGGGAAGTCAAATCTGAAATAATGATGAAATTGTGTGTATCCAAAGTTAAAACTCGTGATTTGTCGCCCTCTGGTGTGTAAAAGGTGCAAAAGCTTACAGCACCTGGTATTCCCAGGCGGTCTCCCATCCAAGTGCTGACCAGGCCCGAGCCTGCTTGGCTTCCGAGATCGGACGAGATCGGGCGTATTCAGGCTAGAATGGCCATAAGCCAGGGAGGCTGTTCCTGACGCTCTACTTAAAGGGAAGGCAATATCCGTTTCTGCCGTTCATACTTACAGTTGAACTGTCTCTCTACTCTAAAGCCCGGGACACACCAGCGCGCCGCAGACTGTCCCTGCTAACACGCCACGTTGTGGCAACGTTGTGCGTTAGCTGGGGTGCCACACCAGACCGGAACTATATTTTACAGAACGAACACATTGTCTTGATAAAACAGCTGTAATTGAGTGCCTGTCACGCCAGTCAAGCGCAATCTTGAGAAGGTGTGCATTTCAGTAAGGATTTCAATTGACATGCAGTATGAAACTGAAAGGAGGTTGCATCACTATGATGCATAACATTGCATGTAGTGTATTTTCAAGTGTGTGCATTCATCCTGTTGTCATTTTGTTTTGAAAGCAGATGAATCATTCAACAGGTTGCTGAGACAAATGTAAACCAGTAAAACATATGAAGAGAAACAAACCTTGAATATAAGTTCAGTTGTTTAAACATTTGACAAACTATGGTGAGGGGGTAAGAAAACACACAAATCCAGCAGCTCCTGTATTTCAATACACCAGAACCCAATATTATTGGCGAGTCGGGTAGTCCATCATCACAGTTCGAGGGCAGGCATCATTTCAGTAATTTCATCCCGTTGCATTCACATCCGTGCCTTGAATGAGATTGAATGTGATCTTTGCTCTCAAGTACGTTCCCAAGTTTTACACTTTCGTGCTTTGCATGAATGGGAATGGAACCGTGTGTGTTGAATGAGGCTCCTTGTGAGCACTGAACTTTGTCCGGTGGAGTTCCTTTTTGTGTTGCTGTAATTGTGTCATTTCTCGATGAGAAAGATTAGGCAACATTTAGTCACTTCTAGCCATGATGCTCAATTTATTTACGAATGTACCCTAGTTACTAGGGACCGTTTACATTGGAGAACAAGATCTATTGTATGCCTGTGTATTTGGGGAAGTCAAATCTGAAATAATGATGAAATTGCGTGTATCCAAAGTTAAAACTCGTGATTTGTCGCCCTCTGGTGTGTAAAAGATGCAAAAGCTTACAGCACCTGGTATTCCCAGGCGGTCTCCCATCCAAGTACTGACCAGGCCCGAGCCTGCTTAGCTTCCGAGATCGGACGAGATCGGGCGTATTCAGGCTAGTATGGCCGTAAGCCAGGGAGGCTGTCCCTGACGCTCTACTTAAAGGGAAGGCAATATCCGTTTCTGCCGTTCATACTTACAGTTGAACTGTCTCTCTACTCTAAAGTCCGGGACACACCAGCGCGCCGCAGACAGTCCCTGCTAACACGAAACGTTGTGGCAACGTTGTGCGTTAGCTGGGGTGCCACACCAGACCGGAACTATATTTTACAAAACGAACACATTGTCTTGATAATACAGCTGTAATTGAGTGCCTGACACGCCAGTCAAGTGCAATCTTGAGAAGGTGTGCATTTCAGTAAGGATTTCAATTGACATGCAGTATGAAACTGAAAGGAGGTTGCATCACTATGATGCATAACATTGCATGTATTGTATTTTCAAGTGTGTGCATTCATCCTGTTGTCATTTTGTTTTGAAAGCAGAAGAATCATTCAACAGGTTGCTGAGACAAATGTAAACCAGTAAAACATATGAAGAGAAACAAACCTTGAATATAAGTTCAGTTGTTTAAACATTTGACAAACTATGGTGAGGGGGTAAGAAAACACACAAATCCAGCAGCTCCTGTATTTCAATACACCAGAACCCAATATTATTGGCGAGTCGGGTAGTCCATCATCACAGTTCGAGGGCAGGCATCATTTCAGTAATTTCATCTTGTTGCATTCACATCCGTGCCTTGAATGAGATTGAATGTGATCTTTGCTCTCAAGTATGTTCCCAAGTTTTACACTTTCGTGCTTTGCATGAATGGGAATGGAACCGTGTGTGTTGAATGAGGCTCCTTGTGAGCACTGAACTTTGTCCGGTGGAGTTCCTTTTTGTGTTGCTGTGATTGTGTCATTTCTCGATGAGAAAGATTAGGCAACATTTAGTCACTTCTAGCCATGATGCTCAATTTATTTATGAATGTACCCTAGTTACTAGGGACCGTTTACATTGGAGAACAAGATCTATTGTATGCCTGTGTATTTGGGGAAGTCAAATCTGAAATAATGATGAAATTGCGTGTATCCAAAGTTAAAACTCGTGATATGTCGCCCTCTGGTGTGTAAAAGATGCAAAAGCTTACAGCACCTGGTATTCCCAGGCGGTCTCCCATCCAAGTACTGACCAGGCCCGAGCCTGCTTAGCTTCCGAGATCGGACGAGATCAGGCGTATTCAGGCTAGTATGGCCGTAAGCCAGGAATGCTGTCCCTGACGCTCTACTTAAAGGGAAGGCAATATCCGTTTCTGCCGTTCATACTTACAGTTGAACTGTCTCTCTACTCTAAAGCCCGGGACACACCAGCGCGCCGCAGACAGTCCCTGCTAACACGCCACGTTGTGGCAACATTGTGGCAACGTTGTGCGTTAGCTGGGGTGCCACACCAGACCGGAACTATATATTACAAAACGAACACATTGTCTTGGTAAAACAGCTGTAATTGAGTGCCTGACACGCCAGTCAAGCGCAATCTTGAGAAGGTGTGCATTTCAGTAAGGATTTCAATTGACATGCAGTATGAAACTGAAAGGAGGTTGCATCACTATGATGCATAACATTGCATGTATTGTATTTACAAGTGTGTGCATTCATCCTGTTGTCATTTTGTTTTGAAAGCAGAAGAATCATTCAACAGGTTGCTGAGACAAATGTAAACCAGTAAAACATATGAAGAGAAACAAACCTTGAATATAAGTTCAGTTGTTTAAACATTTGACAAACTATGGTGAGGGGGTAAGAAAACACACAAATCCAGCAGCTCCTGTATTTCAATACACCAGAACCCAATATTATTGGCGAGTCGGGTAGTCCATCATCACAGTTCGAGGGCAGGCATCATTTCAGTAATTTCATCCCGTTGCATTCACATCCGTGCCTTGAATGAGATTGAATGTGATCTTTGCTCTCAAGTATGTTCCCAAGTTTTACACTTTCGTGCTTTGCATGAATGGGAATGGAACCGTGTGTGTTGAATTAGGCTCCTTGTGAGCACTGAACTTCGTCCGGTGGAGTTCCTTTTTGTGTTGCTGTAATTGTGTCATTTCTCGATGAGAAAGATTAGGCAACATTTAGTCACTTCTAGCCATGATGCTCAATTTATTTACGAATGTACCCTAGTTACTAGGGACCGTTTACATTGGAGAACAAGATCTATTGTATGCCTGTGTATTTGGGGAAGTCAAATCTGAAATAATGATGAAATTGCGTGTATCCAAAGTTAAAACTCGTGATTTGTCGCCCTCTGGTGTGTAAAAGATGCAAAAGCTTACAGCACCTGGTATTCCCAGGCGGTCTCCCATCCAAGTACTGACCAGGCCCGAGCCTGCTTAGCTTCCGAGATCGGACGAGATTGGGCGTATTCAGGCTAGTATGGCCGTAAGCCAGGGAGGCTGTCCCTGACGCTCTACTTAAAGGGAAGGCAATATCCGTTTCTGCCGCTCATACTTACAGTTGAACTGTCTCTCTACTCTAAAGCCCGGGACACACCTGCGCGCCGCAGACAGTCCCTGCTAACACGCCACGTTGTGGCAGCGTTGTGGCAACGTTGTGCGTTAGCTGGGGTGCCACACCAGACCGGAACTATATATTACAAAACGAACACATTGTCTTGATAAAACAGCTGTAATTGAGTGCCTGACACGCCAGTCAAGCGCAATCTTGAGAAGGTGTGCATTTCAGTAAGGATTTCAATTGACATGCAGTATGAAACTGAAAGGAGGTTGCATCACTATGATGCATAACATTGCATGTATTGTATTTTCAAGTGTGTGCATTCATCCTGTTGTCATTTTGTTTTGAAAGCAGAAGAATCATTCAACAGGTTGCTGAGACAAATGTAAACCAGTAAAACATATGAAGAGAAACAAACCTTGAATATAAGTTCAGTTGTTTAAACATTTGACAAACTATGGTGAGGGGGTAAGAAAACACACAAATCCAGCAGCTCCTGTATTTCAATACACCAGAACCCAATATTATTGGCGAGTCGGGTAGTCCATCATCACAGTTCGAGGGCAGGCATCATTTCAGTAATTTCATCCCGTTGCATTCACATCCGTGCCTTGAATGAGATTGAATGTGATCTTTGCTCTCAAGTATGTTCCCAAGTTTTACACTTTCGTGCTTTGCATGAATGGGAATGGAACCGTGTGTGTTGAATGAGGCTCCTTGTGAGCACTGAACTTTGTCCGGTGGAGTTCCTTTTTGTGTTGCTGTAATTGTGTCATTTCTCGATGAGAAAGATTAGGCAACATTTAGTCACTTCTAGCCATGATGCTCAATTTATTTACGAATGTACCCTAGTTACTAGGGACCGTTTACGTTGGAGAACAAGATCTATTGTATGCCTGTGTATTTGGGGAAGTCAAATCTGAAATAATGATGAAATTGCGTGTATCCAAAGTTAAAACTCGTGATTTGTCGCCCTCTGGTGTGTAAAAGATGCAAAAGCTTACAGCACCTGGTATTCCCAGGCAGTCTCCCATCCAAGTACTGACCAGGAACGAGCCTGCTTAGCTTCCGAGATCGGACGAGATCGGGCGTATTCAGGCTAGTATGGCCGTAAGCCAGGAAGGCTGTCCCTGACGCTCTACTTAATGGGAAGGCAATATCCGTTTCTGCCGTTCATACTTACAGTTGAACTGTCTCTCTACTCTAAAGCCCGGGACACACCAGCACGCCGCAGACAGTCCCTGCTAACACGCCACGTTGTGGCAACATTGTGGCAACGTTGTGCGTTAGCTGGGGTGCCACACCAGACCGGAACTATATATTACAAAACGAACACATTCTCTTGATAAAACAGCTGTAATTGAGTGCCTGACACGCCAGTCAAGCGCAATCTTGAGAAGGTGTGCATTTCAGTAAGGATTTCAATTGACATGCAGTATGAAACTGAAAGGAGGTTGCATCACTATGATGCATAACATTGCATGTATTGTATTTTCAAGTGTGTGCATTCATCCTGTTGTCATTTTGCTTTGAAAGCAGAAGAATCATTCAACAGGTTGCTGAGACAAATGTAAACCAGTAAAACATATGAAGAGAAACAAACCTTGAATATAAGTTCAGTTGTTTAAACATTTGACAAACTATGGTGAGGGGTAAGAAAACACACAAATCCAGCAGCTCCTGTATTTCAATACACCAGAACCCAATATTATTGGCGAGTCGGGTAGTCCATCATCACAGTTCGAGGGCAGGCATCATTTCAGTAATTTCATCCCGTTGCATTCACATCCGTGCCTTGAATGAGATTGAATGTGATCTTTGCTCTCAAGTATGTTCCCAAGTTTTACACTTTCGTGCTTTGCATGAATGGGAATGGAACCGTGTGTGTTGAATGAGGCTCCTTGTGAGCACTGAACTTTGTCCGGTGGAGTTCCTTTTTGTGTTGCTGTAATTGTGTCATTTCTCGATGAGAAAGATTAGGCAACATTTAGTCACTTCTAGCCATGATGCTCAATTTATTTACGAATGTACCCTAGTTACTAGGGACCGTTTACGTTGGAGAACAAGATCTATTTTATGCCTGTGTATTTGGGGAAGTCAAATCTGAAATAATGATGAAATTGCGTGTATCCAAAGTTAAAACTCGTGATTTGTCGCCCTCTGGTGTGTAAAAGATGCAAAAGCTTACAGCACCTGGTATTCCCAGGCGGTCTCCCATCCAAGTACTGACCAGGCCCGAGCCTGCTTAGCTTCCGAGATCGGACGATATCGGGCGTATTCAGGCTAGTATGGCCGTAAGCCAGGGAGGCTGTCCGTGACGCTCTACTTAAAGGGAAGGCAATATCCGTTTCTGCTGCTCATACTTGCAGTTGAACTGTCTCTCTACTCTAAAGTCCGGGACACACCAGCGCGCCGCAGACAGTCCCTGCTAACACGCCACGTTGTGGCAACGTTGTGCGTTAGCTGGGGTGCCACACCAGACCGGAACTATATATTACAAAACGAACACATTGTCTTGATAAAACAGCTGTAATTGAGTGCCTGACACGCCAGTCAAGCGCAATCTTGAGAAGGTGTGCATTTCAGTAAGGATTTCAATTGACATGCAGTATGAAACTGAAAGGAGGTTGCATCACTATGATGCATAACATTGCATGTATTGTATTTTCAAGTGTGTGCATTCATCCTGTTGTCATTTTGTTTTGAAAGCAGAAGAATCATTCAACAGGTTGCTGAGACAAATGTAAACCAGTAAAACATATGAAGAGAAACAAACCTTGAATATAAGTTCAGTTGTTTAAACATTTGACAAACTATGGTGAGGGGGTTAGAAAACACACAAATCCAGCAGCTCCTGTATTTCAATACACCAGAACCCAATATTATTGGCGAGTCGGGTAGTCCATCTTCACAGTTCGAGGGCAGGCATCATTTCAGTAATTTCATCCCGTTGCATTCACATCCGTGCCTTGAATGAGATTGAATGTGATCTTTGCTCTCAAGTATGTTCCCAAGTTTTACACTTTCGTGCATTGCATGAATGGGAATGGAACCGTGTGTGTTGAATGAGGCTCCTTGTGAGCACTGAACTTTGTCCGGTGGAGTTCTTTTTTGTGTTGCTGTAATTGTGTCATTTCTCGATGAGAAAGATTAGGCAACATTTAGTCACTTCTAGCCATGATGCTCAATTTATTTACGAATGTACCCTAGTTACTAGGGACCGTTTACGTTGGAGAACAAGATCTATTGTATGCCTATGTATTTGGGGAAGTCAAATCTGAAATAATGATGAAATTGCGTGTATCCAAAGTTAAAACTCGTGATTTGTCGCCCTCTGGTGTGTAAAAGATGCAAAAGCTTTCAGCACCAGGTATTCCCAGGCGGTCTCCCATCCAAGTACTGACCAGGAACGAGCCTGCTTGACTTCCGAGATCGGACGAGATCGGGCGTATTCAGGCTAGTATGGCCGTAAGCCAGGAAGGCTGTCCCTGACGCTCTACTTAAAGGGAAGGCAATATCCGTTTCTGCCGTTCATACTTACAGTTGAACTGTCTCTCTACTCTAAAGCCCGGGACACACCAGCGCGCCGCAGACAGTCCCTGCTAACACGCCACGTTGTGGCAACATTGTGGCAACGTTGTGCGTTAGCTGGGGTGCCACACCAGACCGGAACTATATATTACAAAACGAACACATTCTCTTGATAAAACAGCTGTAATTGAGTGCCTGACACGCCAGTCAAGCGCAATCTTGAGAAGGTGTGCATTTCAGTAAGGATTTCAATTGACATGCAGTATGAAACTGAAAGGAGGTTGCATCACTATGATGCATAACATTGCATGTATTGTATTTTCAAGTGTGTGCATTCATCCTGTTGTCATTTTGTTTTGAAAGCAGAAGAATCATTAAACAGGTTGCTGAGACAAATGTAAACCAGTAAAACATATGAAGAGAAACAAACCTTGAATATAAGTTCAGTTGTTTAAACATTTGACAAACTATGGTGAGGGGGTAAGAAAACACACAAATCCAGCAGCTCCTGTATTTCAATACACCAGAACCCAATATTATTGGCGAGTCGGGTAGTCCATCATCACAGTTCGAGGGCAGGCATCATTTCAGTAATTTCACCCCGTTGCATTCACATCCGTGCCTTGAATGAGATTGAATGTGATCTTTGCTATCAAGTATGTTCCCAAGTTTTACACTTTCGTGCTTTGCATGAATGGGAATGGAACCGTGTGTGTTGAATGAGGCTCCTTGTGAGCACTGATCTTTGTCCGGTGGAGTTCCTTTTTGTGTTGCTGTAATTGTGTCATTTCTCGATGAGAAAGATTAGGCAACATTTAGTCAATTCTAGCCATGATGCTCAATTTATTTACGAATGTACCCTAGTTACTAGGGACCGTTTACGTTGGAGAACAAGATCTATTGTATGCCTGTGTATTTGGGGAAGTCAAATCTGAAATAATGATGAAATTGCGTGTATCCAAAGTTAAAACTCGTGATTTGTCGCCCTCTGGTGTGTAAAAGATGCAAAAGCTTACAGCACCTGGTATTCCCAGGCAGTCTCCCATCCAAGTACTGACCAGGCCCGAGCCTGCTTAGCTTCCGAGATCGGACGAGATCGGGCGTATTCAGGCTAGTATGGCCGTAAGCCAGGGAGGCTGTCCCTGACACTCTACTCAAAGGGAAGGCAATATCCGTTTCTGCCGTTCATACTTACAGTTGAACTGTCTCTCTACTCTAAAGCCCGGGACACACCAGCGCGCCGCAGACAGTCCCTGCTAACATGCCACGTTGTGGCAACGTTGTGCGTTAGCTGGGGTGCCACACCAGACCGGAACTATATTTTACAAAACGAACACATTTGTCTTGATAAAACAGCTGTAATTGAATGCCTGACACGCCAGTCAAGCGCAATCTTGAGAAGGTGTGCATTTCAGTAAGGATTTCAATTGACATGCAGTATGAAACTGAAAGGAGGTTGCATCACTATGATGCATAACATTGCATGTATTGTATTTTCAAGTGTGTGCATTCATCCTGTTGTCATTTTGTTTTGAAAGCAGAAGAATCATTCAACAGGTTGCTGAGACAAATGTAAACCAGTAAAACATATGAAGAGAAACAAACCTTGAATATAAGTTCAGTTGTTTAAACATTTGACAAACTATGGTGAGGGGGTAAGAAAACACACAAATCCAGCAGCTCCTGTATTTCAATACACCAGATCCCAATATTATTGGCGAGTCGGGTAGTCCATCATCACAGTTCGAGGGCAGGCATCATTTCAGTAATTTCATCCCGTTGCATTCACATGCGTGCCTTGAATGAGATTGAATGTTATCTTTACTCTCAAGTACGTACCCAAGTTTTACACTTTCGTGGTTTGCATGAATGGGAATGGAACCGTGTGTGTTGAATGATGCTCCTTGTGAGCACTGAACTTTGTCCGGTGGAGTTCCTTTTTTGTTGCTGTAATTGTGTCATTTCTTGATGAGAAAGATTAGGCAACATTTAGTCACTTCTAGCCATGATGCTCAATTTATTGACGAATGTATCCTAGTTACTAGGGACCGTTTACGTTGGAGAACAAGATCTATTGTATGCCTGTGTATTTGGGGATGTCAAATCTGAAATAATGATGAAATTGCGTGTATCCAAAGTTAAAACTCGTGATTTGTCGCCCTCTGGTGTGTAAAAGATGCAAAAGCTTACAGCACCTGGTATTCCAAGGCAGTCTCCCATCCAAGTACTGACCAGGCCCGAGCCTGCTTAACTTCCGAGATCGGACAAGATCGGGCGTATTCAGGCTAGTATGGCCGTAAGCCAGGGAGGCTGTCCCTGACGCTCTACTTAAAGGGAAGGCAATATCCGTTTCTGCCGTTCATACTTACAGTTGAACTGTCTCTCTACTCTAATGCCCGGGACACACCAGCGCGCCGCAGACAGTCCCTGCTAACACGAAACGTTGTGGCAACGTTGTGCGTTAGTTGGGGTGCCACACCAGACCGGAACTATATTTTACAAAACGAACACATTGTCTTGATAATACAGCTGTAATTGAGTGCCTGACACGCCAGTCAAGCGCAATCTTGAGAAGGTGTGCATTTCAGTAAGGATTTCAATTGACATGCAGTATGAAACTGAAAGGAGGTTGCATCACTATGATGCATAACATTGCATGTATTGTATTTTCAAGTGTGTGCATTCATCCTGTTGTCATTTTGTTTTGAAAGCAGAAGAATCATTCAACAGGTTGCTGAGACAAATGTAAACCAGTAAAACATATGAAGAGAAACAAACCTTGAATATAAGTTCAGTTGTTTAAACATTTGACAAACTATGGTGAGGGGGTAAGAAAACACACAAATCCAGCAGCTCCTGTATTTCAATACACCAGAACCCAATATTATTGGCGAGTCGGGTAGTCCATCATCACAGTTCGAGGGCAGGCATCATTTCAGTAATTTCATCCCGTTGCATTCACATCCGTGCCTTGAATGAGATTGAATGTGATCTTTGCTCTCAAGTATGTTCCCAAGTTTTACACTTTCGTACTTTGCATGAATGGGAATGGAACCGTGTGTGTTGAATGAGGCTCCTTGTGAGCACTGAACTTTGTCCGGTGGAGTTCCTTTTTGTGTTGCTGTAATTGTGTCATTTCTTGATGAGAAAGATTAGGCAACATTTAGTCAATTCTAGCCATGATGCTCAAATTATTTACGAATGTACCCTAGTTACTAGGGACCGTTTACGTTGGAGAACAAGATCTATTGTATGCCTGTGTATTTGGGGAAGTCAAATCTGAAATAATGATGAAATTGCGTGTATCCAAAGTTAAAACTCGTGATTTGTCGCCCTCTGGTGTGTAAAAGATGCAAAAGCTTACAGCACCTGGTATTCCCAGGCAGTCTCCCATCCAAGTACTGACCAGGCCCGAGCCTGCTTAACTTCCGAGATCGGACGAGATCGGGCGTATTCAGGCTAGTATGGCCGTAAGCCAGGGAGGCTGTCCCTGACGCTCTACTTAAAGGGAAGGCAATATCCGTTTCTGCCGTTCATACTTACAGTTGAACTGTCTCTCTACTCTAAAGCCCGGGACACACCAGCGTGCCGCAGACAGTCCCTGCTAACACGAAACGTTGTGGCAACGTTGTGCGTTAGCTGGGGTGCCACACCAGACCGGAACTATATTTTACAAAACGAACACATTGTCTTGATAATACAGCTGTAATTGAGTGCCTGACACGCCAGTCAAGCGCAATCTTGAGAAGGTGTGCATTTCAGTAAGGATTTCAATTGACATGCAGTATGAAACTGAAAGGAGGTTGCATCACTATGATGCATAACATTGCATGTATTGTATTTTCAAGTGTGTGCATTCATCCTGTTGTCATTTTGTTTTGAAAGCAGAAGAATCATTCAACAGGTTGCTGAGACAAATGTAAACCAGTAAAACATATGAAGAGAAACAAACCTTGAATATAAGTTCAGTTGTTTAAACATTTGACAAACTATGGTGAGGGGGTAAGAAAACACACAAATCCAGCAGCTCCTGTATTTCAATACACCAGAACCCAATATTATTGGCGAGTCGGGTAGTCCATCATCACAGTTCGAGGGCAGGCATCATTTCAGTAATTTCATCCCGTTGCATTCACATCCGTGCCTTGAATGAGATTGAATGTGATCTTTGCTCTCAAGTATGTTCCCAAGTTTTACACTTTCGTGCTTTGCATGAATGGGAATGGAACCGTGTGTGTTGAATGAGGCTCCTTGTGAGCACTGAACTTTGTCCGGTGGAGTTCCTTTTTGTGTTGCTGTAATTGTGTCATTTCTTGATGAGAAAGATTAGGCAACATTTAGTCACTTCTAGCCATGATGCTCAATTTATTTACGAATGTACCCTAGTTACTAGGGACCGTTTACGTTGGAGAACAAAATGTATTGTATGCCTGTGTATTTGGGGAAGTCAAATCTGAAATAATGATGAAATTGTGTGTATCCAAAGTTAAAAATCGTGATTTGTCACCCTCTGGTGTGTCAAAGGTGCAAAAGCTTAAAGCACCTGGTATTCCCAGGCGGTCTCCTATTCAAGTACTGACCAGGCCCGAGCCTGCTTGGCTTCCGAGATCGGACGAGATCAGGCGTATTCAGGCTAGTATGGCCGTAAGCAAGTGAGACTTTCCCTGACGCTCTACTTAAAGGGAAGGCAATATCCGTTTCTGCCGTTCATACTTACAGTTGAACTGTCTCTCTACTCTAAAGCCCGGGACATACCAGCGTGTCGCAGAAAGTCCCTGCTAACACGCCACGTTGTGGCAACGTTGTGGCAAAGTTGTGCATTAGCTGGGGTGCCACACCAGACCGGAACTATATTTTACAAAACGATCACATTGTCTTGATAAAACAGCTGTAATTGAGTGCCTGACACGCCAGTCAAGCGCAATCTTGAGAAGGTGTGCATTTCAGTAAGGATATCAATTGACATGCAGTATGAAACTGAAAGGAGGTTGCATCACTATGATGCATAACATTGCATGTATTGTATTTTCAAGTGTGTGCATTCATCCTGTTGTCATTTTGTTTTGAAAGCAGAAGAATCATTCAACAGGTTGCTGAGACAAATGTAAACCAGTAAAACATATGAAGAGAAACAAACCTTGAATATAAGTTCAGTTGTTTAAACATTTGACAAACTATGGTGAGGGGGTAAGAAAACACACAAATCCAGCAGCTCCTGTATTTCAATACACCAGAACCCAATATTATTGGCGAGTCGGGTAGTCCATCATCACAGTTCGAGGGCAGGCATCATTTCAGTAATTTCATCCCGATGCATTCACATCCGTGCCTTGAATGAGATTGAATGTGATCTTTGCTCTCAAGTATGTTCCCAAGTTTTACACTTTCGTGCTTTGCATGAATTGGAATGGAACCATGTGTGTTGAATGAGGCTCCTTGTGAGCACTGAACTTTGTCCGGTGGAGTTCTTTTTGTGTTGCTGTAATTGTGTCATTTCTCGATGAGAAAGATTAGGCAACATTTAGTCACTTCTAGCCATGATGCTCAATTTATTGACGAATGTACCCTAGTTACTAGGGACCGTTTACGTTGGAGAACAAGATCTATTGTATGCCTGTGTATTTGGGGAAGTAAAACCTGAAATAATGATGAAATTGTGTGTATCCAAAGTTAAAACTCGTGATTTGTCGCCCTCTGGTGTGTAAAAGGTGCAAAAGCTTACAGCACCTGGTATTCCCAGGCGGTCTCCCATCCAAGTACTCACCAGGCCCAAGCCTGCTTGGCTTCCGAGATCGGACGAGATCGGGCGTATTCAGGCTAGTATGGCCGTGAGCCAGGGAGGCTGTCCCTGACGCTCTACTTAAAGGGAAGGCAATATCCGTTTCTGCCGATCATACTTACAGTTGAACTGTCTCTCTACTCTAAAGCCCGGGACACACCAGTGCGCCGCAGACAGTCCCTGCTAACACGCCACGTTGTGGCAACATTGTGGCAACGTTGTGCGTTAGCTGGGGTGCCACACTAGACCGGAACTATATTTTACAAAACGAACACATTGTCTTGATAATACAGCTGTAATTGAGTGCCTGACACGCCAGTCAAGCGCAATCTTGAGAAGGTGTGCATTTCAGTAAGGATTTCAATTGACATGCAGTATGAAACTGAAAGGAGGTTGCATCACTATGATGCATAACATTGCATGTATTGTATTTTCAAGTGTGTGCATTCATCCTGTTGTCATTTTGTTTTGAAAGCAGAAGAATCATTCAACAGGTTGCTGAGACAAATGTAAACCAGTAAAACATATGAAGAGAAACAAACCTTGAATATAAGTTCAGTTGTTTAAACATTTGACAAACTATGGTGAGGGGGTAAGAAAACACACAAATCCAGCAGCTCCTGTATTTCAATACACCAGAACCCAATATTATTGGCGAGTCGGGTAGTCCATCATCACAGTTCGAGGGCAGGCATCATTTCAGTAATTTCATCCCGTTGCATTCACATCCGTGCCTTGAATGAGATTGAATGTGATCTTTGCTCTCAAGTATGTTCCCAAGTTTTACACTTTCGTGCTTTGCATGAATGGGAATGGAACTGTGTGTGTTGAATGAGGCTCCTTGTGAGCACTGAACTTTGTCCGGTGGAGTTCCTTTTTGTGTTGCTGTAATTGTGTCATTTCTCGATGAGAAAGATTAGGCAACATTTAGTCACTTCTAGCCATGATGCTCAATTTATTTACGAATGTACCCTAGTTACTAGGGACCGTTTACGTTGGAGAACAAGATCTATTGTATGCCTGTGTATTTGGGGAAGTAAAATCTGAAATAATGATGAAATTGTGTGTATCCAAAGTTAAAACTCGTGATTTGTCGCCCTCTGGTGTGTAAAAGGTGCAAAAGCTTACAGCACCTGGTATTCCCAGGCGGTCTCCCATCCAAGTACTGACCAGGCCCGAGACTGCTTGGCTTCCGAGATCGGACGAGATCGGGCGTATTCAGGCTAGTATGGCCGTAAGCCAGGTAGGCTGTCCCTGACGCTCTACTTAAAGGGATGGCAATATCCGTTTCTGCCGTTCATACTTACAGTTGAACTGTCTCTCTACTCTAAAGCCCGGGACACACCAGTGCGCCGCAGACAGTCCCTGCTAACACGCCACGTTGTGGCAACGTTGTGGCAACGTTGTGCGTTAGCTGGGGTGCCACACCAGACCGGAACTATATTTTACAAAACGAACACATTGTCTTGATAAAACAGCTGTAATTGAGTGCCTGACACGCCAGTCAAGCGCAATCTTGAGAAGGTGTGCATTTCAGTAAGGATTTCAATTGACATGCAGTATGAAACTGAAAGGAGGTTGCATCACTATGATGCATAACATTGCATGTATTGTATTTTCAAGTGTGTGCATTCATCCTGTTGTCATTTTGTTTTGAAAGCAGAAGAATCATTCAACAGGTTGCTGAGACAAATGTAAACCAGTAAAACATATGAAGAGAAACAAACCTTGAATATAAGTTCAGTTGTTTAAACATTTGACAAACTATGGTGAGGGGTAAGAAAACACACAAATCCAGCAGCTCCTGTATTTCAATACACCAGAACCCAATATTATTGGCGAGTCGGGTAGTCCATCATCACAGTTCGAGGGCAGGCATCATTTCAGTAATTTCATCCCGTTGCATTCACATCCGTGCCTTGAATGAGATTGAATGTGATCTTTGCTCTCAAGTATGTTCCCAAGTTTTACACTTTCGTGCTTTGCATGAATGGGAATGGAACCGTGTGTGTTGAATGAGGCTCCTTGTGAGCACTGAACTTTGTCCGGTGGAGTTCTTTTTGTGTTGCTGTAATTGTGTCATTTCTCGATGAGAAAGATTAGGCAACATTTAGTCACTTCTAGCCATGATGCTCAATTTATTTACGAATGTACCCTAGTTACTAGGGACCGTTTACGTTGGAGAACAAGATCTATTGTATGCCTGTGTATTTGGGGAAGTAAAACCTGAAATAATGATGAAATTGTCTGTATCCCAAGTTAAAACTCGTGATTTGTCGCCCTCTGGTGTGTAAAAGGTGCAAAAGCTTACAGCACCTGGTATTCCCAGGCGGTCTCCCATCCAAGTACTGACCAGGCCCAAGCCTGCTTGGCTTCCGAGATCGGACGAGATCGGGCGTATTCAGGCTAGTATGGCCGTAAGCCAGGGAGGCTGTCCCTGACGCTTTACTTAAAGGGAAGGCAATATCCGTTTCTGCCGATCATACTTACAGTTGAACTGTCTCTCTACTCTAAAGCCCGGGACACACCTGTGCGCCGCAGACAGTCCCTGCTAACACGCCACGTTGTGGCAACGTTGTGGCAACGTTGTGCGTTAGCTGGGGTGCCACACCAGACCGGAACTATATTTTACAGAACGAACACATTGTCTTGATAATACAGCTGTAATTGAGTGCCTGACACGCCAGTCAAGCGCAATCTTGAGAAGGTGTGCATTTCAGTAAGGATTTCAATTGACATGCAGTATGAAACTGAAAGGAGGTTGCATCACTATGATGCATAACATTGCATGTATTGTATTTTCAAGTGTGTGCATTCATCCTGTTGTCATTTTGTTTTGAAAGCAGAAGAATCATTCAACAGGTTGCTGAGACAAATGTAAACCAGTAAAACATATGAAGAGAAACAAACCTTGAATATAAGTTCAGTTGTTTAAACATTTGACAAACTATGGTGAGGGGGTAAGAAAACACACAAATCCAGCAGCTCCTGTATTTCAATACACCAGAACCCAATATTATTGGCGAGTCGGGTAGTCCATCATCACAGTTCGAGGGCAGGCATCATTTCAGTAATTTCATCCCGTTGCATTCACATCCGTGCCTTGAATGAGATTGAATGTGATCTTTGCTCTCAAGTATGTTCCCAAGTTTTACACTTTCGTGCTTTGCATGAATGGGAATGGAACCGTGTGTGTTGAATGAGGCTCCTTGTGAGCACTGAACTTTGTCCGGTGGAGTTCCTTTTTGTGTTGCTGTAATTGTGTAATTTCTCGATGAGAAAGATTAGGCAACATTTAGTCACTTCTAGCCATGATGCTCAATTTATTTACGAATGTACCCTAGTTACTAGGGACCGTTTACGTTGGAGAACAAGATCTATTGTATGCCTGTGTATTCGGGGAAGTCAAATCTGAAATAATGATGAAATTGCGTGTATCCAAAGTTAAAACTCGTGATTTGTCGCCCTCTGGTGTGTAAAAGATGCAAAAGCTTACAGCACCTGGTATTCCCAGGCGGTCTCCCATCCAAGTACTGACCAGGCCCGAGCCTGCTTAGCTTCCGAGATCGGACGAGATCGGGCGTATTCAGGCTAGTATGGCCGTAAGCCAGGGAGGCTGTCCCTGACGCTCTACTTAAAGGGAAGGCAATATCCGTTTCTGCCGCTCATACTTGCAGTTGAACTGTCTCTCTACTCTAAAGTCCGGGACACACCAGCGCGCCGCAGACAGTCCCTGCTAACACGAAACGTTGTGGCAACGTTGTGCGTTAGCTGGGGTGCCACACCAGACCGGAACTATATATTACAAAACGAACACATTGTCTTGATAAAACAGCTGTAATTGAGTGCCTGACACGCCAGTCAAGCGCAATCTTGAGAAGGTGTGCATTTCAGTAAGGATTTCAATTGACATGCAGTATGAAACTGAAAGGAGGTTGCATCACTATGATGCATAACATTGCATGTATTGTATTTTCAAGTGTGTGCATTCATCCTGTTGTCATTTTGTTTTGAAAGTAGAAGAATCATTTTTGCTGAGGTTGCTGAGACAAATGTAAACCAGTAAAACATATGAAGAGATACAAACCTTGAATATAAGTTCAGTTGTTTAAACATTTGACAAACTATGGTGAGGGGGTAAGAAAACACACAAATCCAGCAGCTCCTGTATTTCAATACACCAGAACCCAATATTATTGGCGAGTCGGGTAGTCCATCATCACAGTTCGAGGGCAGGCATCATTTCAGTAATTTCATCCCGTTGCATTCACATCCGTGCCTTGAATGAGATTGAATGTGATCTTTGCTCTCAAGTATGTTCCCAAGTTTTACACTTTCGTGCTTTGCATGAATGGGAATGGAACCGTGTGTGTTGAATGAGGCTCCTTGTGAGCACTGAACTTTGTCCGGTGGAGTTCCTTTTTGTGTTGCTGTAATTGTGTAATTTCTCGATGAGAAAGATTAGGCAACATTTAGTCACTTCTAGCCATGATGCTCAATTTATTTACGAATGTACCCTAGTTACTAGGGACCGTTTACGTTGGAGAACAAGATCTATTGTATGCCTGTGTATTCGGGGAAGTCAAATCTGAAATAATGATGAAATTGCGTGTATCCAAAGTTAAAACTCGTGATTTGTCGCCCTCTGGTGTGTAAAAGATGCAAAAGCTTACAGCACCTGGTATTCCCAGGCGGTCTCCCATCCAAGTACTGACCAGGCCCGAGCCTGCTTAGCTTCCGAGATCGGACGAGATCGGGCGTATTCAGGCTAGTATGGCCGTAAGCCAGGGAGGCTGTCCCTGACGCTCTACTTAAAGGGAAGGCAATATCCGTTTCTGCCGCTCATACTTGCAGTTGAACTGTCTCTCTACTCTAAAGTCCGGGACACACCAGCGCGCCGCAGACAGTCCCTGCTAACACGAAACGTTGTGGCAACGTTGTGCGTTAGCTGGGGTGCCACACCAGACCGGAACTATATATTACAAAACGAACACATTGTCTTGATAAAACAGCTGTAATTGAGTGCCTGACACGCCAGTCAAGCGCAATCTTGAGAAGGTGTGCATTTCAGTAAGGATTTCAATTGACATGCAGTATGAAACTGAAAGGAGGTTGCATCACTATGATGCATAACATTGCATGTATTGTATTTTCAAGTGTGTGCATTCATCCTGTTGTCATTTTGTTTTGAAAGTAGAAGAATCATTTTTGCTGAGGTTGCTGAGACAAATGTAAACCAGTAAAACATATGAAGAGAAACAAACCTTGAATATAAGTTCAGTTGTTTAAACATTTGACAAACTATGGTGAGGGGGTAAGAAAACACACAAATCCAGCAGCTCCTGTATTTCAATACACCAGAACCCAATATTATTGGCGAGTCGGGTAGTCCATCATCACAGTTCGAGGGCAGGCATCATTTCAGTAATTTCATCCCGTTGCATTCACATCCGTGCCTTGAATGAGATTGAATGTGATCTTTGCTCTCAAGTATGTTCCCAAGTTTTACACTTTCGTGCTTTGCATGAATGGGAATGGAACCGTGTGTGTTGAATGAGGCTCCTTGTGAGCACTGATCTTTGTCCGGTGGAGTTCCTTTTTGTGTTGCTGTAATTGTGTCATTTCTCGATGAGAAAGATTAGGCAACATTTAGTCACTTCTAGCCATGATGCTCAATTTATTTACGAATGTACCCTAGTTACTAGGGACCGTTTACGTTGGAGAACAAGATCTATTGTATGCCTGTGTATTCGGGGAAGTCAAATCTGAAATAATGATGAAATTGCGTGTATCCAAAGTTAAAACTCGTGATTTGTCGCCCTCTGGTGTGTAAAAGATGCAAAAGCTTACAGCACCTGGTATTCCCAGGCGGTCTCCCATTCAAGTACTGACCAGGCCCGAGCCTGCTTAGCTTCCGAGATCGGGCGTATTCAGGCTAGTATGGCCGTAAGCCAGGGAGGCTGTCCCTGACGCTCTACTTAAAGGGAAGGCAATATCCGTTTCTGCCGCTCATACTTGCAAATGAACTGTCTCTCTACTCTAAAGTCCGGGACACACCAGCGCGCCGCAGACAGTCCCTGCTAACACGAAACTTTGTGGCAACGTTGTGGCAACGTTGTGCGTTAGCTGGGGTGCCACACCAGACCGGAACTATATTTTACAAAACGAACACATTGTCTTGATAAAACAGCTGTAATTGAGTGCCTGACACGCCAGTCAAGCGCAATCTTGAGAAGGTGTGCATTTCAGTAAGGATTTCAATTGACATGCAGTATGAAACTGAAAGGAGGTTGCATCACTATGATGCATAACATTGCATGTATTATATTTTCAAGTGTGTGCATTCATCCTGTTGTCATTTTGTTTTGAAAGCAGAAGAATCATTCAACAGGTTGCTGAGACAAATGTAAACCAGTAAAACATATGAAGAGAAACAAACCTTGAATATAAGTTCAGTTGTTTAAACATTTGACAAACTATGGTGAGGGGGTAAGAAAACACACAAATCCAGCAGCTCCTGTATTTCAATACACCAGAACCCAATATTATTGGCGAGTCTGGTAGTCCATCATCACAGTTCGAGGGCAGGCATCATTTCAGTAATTTCATCCCGTTGCATTCACATCCGTGCCTTGAATGAGATTGAATGTGATCTTTGCTCTCAAGTATGTTCCCAAGTTTTACACTTTCGTGCTTTGCATGAATGGGAATGGAACCGTGTGTGTTGAATGAGGCTCCTTGTGAGCACTGAACTTTGTCCGGTGGAGTTCCTTTTTGTGTTGCTGTAATTGTGTAATTTCTCGATGAGAAAGATTAGGCAACATTTAGTCACTTCTAGCCATGATGCTCAATTTATTTACGAATGTACCCTAGTTACTAGGGACCGTTTACGTTGGAGAACAAGATCTATTGTATGCCTGTGTATTCGGGGAAGTCAAATCTGAAATAATGATGAAATTGCGTGTATCCAAAGTTAAAACTCGTGATTTGTCGCCCTCTGGTGTGTAAAAGATGCAAAAGCTTACAGCACCTGGTATTCCCAGGCGGTCTCCCATCCAAGTACTGACCAGGCCCGAGCCTGCTTAGCTTCCGAGATCGGACGAGATCGGGCGTATTCAGGCTAGTATGGCCGTAAGCCAGGGAAGCTGTCCCTGACGCTCTACTTAAAGGGAAGGCAATATCCGTTTCTGCCGCTCATACTTGCAGTTGAACTGTCTCTCTACTCTAAAGTCCGGGACACACCAGCGCGCCGCAGACAGTCCCTGCTAACACGAAACGTTGTGGCAACGTTGTGCGTTAGCTGGGGTGCCACACCAGACCGGAACTATATATTACAAAACGAACACATTGTCTTGATAAAACAGCTGTAATTGAGTGCCTGACACGCCAGTCAAGCGCAATCTTGAGAAGGTGTGCATTTCAGTAAGGATTTCAATTGACATGCAGTATGAAACTGAAAGGAGGTTGCATCACTATGATGCATAACATTGCATGTATTGTATTTTCAAGTGTGTGCATTCATCCTGTTGTCATTTTGTTTTGAAAGCAGAAGAATCATTCAACAGGTTGCTGAGACAAATGTAAACCAGTAAAACATATGAAGAGAAACAAACCTTGAATATAAGTTCAGTTGTTTAAACATTTGACAAACTATGGTGAGGGGGTAAGAAAACACACAAATCCAGCAGCTCCTGTATTTCAATACACCAGAACCCAATATTATTGGCGAGTCGGGTAGTCCATCATCACAGTTCGAGGGCAGGCATCATTTCAGTAATTTCATCCCGTTGCATTCACATCCGTGCCTTGAATGAGATTGAATGTGATCTTTGCTCTCAAGTATGTTCCCAAGTTTTACACTTTCGTGCTTTGCATGAATGGGAATGGAACCGTGTGTGTTGAATGAGGCTCCTTGTGAGCACTGAACTTTGTCCGGTGGAGTTCCTTTTTGTGTTGCTGTAATTGTGTAATTTCTCGATGAGAAAGATTAGGCAACATTTAGTCACTTCTAGCCATGATGCTCAATTTATTTACGAATGTACCCTAGTTACTAGGGACCGTTTACGTTGGAGAACAAGATCTATTGTATGCCTGTGTATTCGGGGAAGTCAAATCTGAAATAATGATGAAATTGCGTGTATCCAAAGTTAAAACTCGTGATTTGTCGCCCTCTGGTGTGTAAAAGATGCAAAAGCTTACAGCACCTGGTATTCCCAGGCGGTCTCCCATCCAAGTACTGACCAGGCCCGAGCCTGCTTAGCTTCCGAGATCGGACGAGATCGGGCGTATTCAGGCTAGTATGGCCGTAAGCCAGGGAAGCTGTCCCTGACGCTCTACTTAAAGGGAAGGCAATATCCGATTCTGCCGCTCATACTTGCAGTTGAACTGTCTCTCTACTCTAAAGTCCGGGACACACCAGCGCGCCGCAGACAGTCCCTGCTAACACGAAACGTTGTGGCAACGTTGTGTGTTAGCTGGGGTGCCACACCAGACCGGAACTATATATTACAAAACGAACACATTGTCTTGATAAAACAGCTGTAATTGAGTGCCTGACACGCCAGTCAAGCGCAATCTTGAGAAGGTGTGCATTTCAGTAAGGATTTCAATTGACATGCAGTATGAAACTGAAAGGAGGTTGCATCACTATGATGCATAACATTGCATGTATTGTATTTTCAAGTGTGTGCATTCATCCTGTTGTCATTTTGTTTTGAAAGTAGAAGAATCATTTTTGCTGAGGTTGCTGAGACAAATGTAAACCAGTAAAACATATGAAGAGAAACAAACCTTGAATATAAGTTCAGTTGTTTAAACATTTGACAAACTATGGTGAGGGGGTAAGAAAACACACAAATCCAGCAGCTCCTGTATTTCAATACACCAGAACCCAATATTATTGGCGAGTCGGGTAGTCCATCATCACAGTTCGAGGGCAGGCATCATTTCAGTAATTTCATCCCGTTGCATTCACATCCGTGCCTTGAATGAGATTGAATGTGATCTTTGCTCTCAAGTATGTTCCCAAGTTTTACACTTTCGTGCTTTGCATGAATGGGAATGGAACCATGTGTGTTGAATGAGGCTCCTTGTGAGCACTGAACTTTGTCCGGTGGAGTTCCTTTTTGTGTTGCTGTAATTGTGTCATTTCTCGATGAGAAAGATTAGGCAACATTTAGTCACTTCTAGCCATGATGCTCAATTTATTTATGAATGTACCCTAGTTACTAGGGACCGTTTACGTTGGAGAACAAGATCTATTGTATGCCTGTGTATTTGGGGAAGTCAAATCTGAAATAATGATGAAATTGCGTGTATCCAAAGTTAAAACTCGTGATTTGTCGCCCTCTGGTGTGTAAAAGATGCAAAAGCTTACAGCACCTGGTATTCCCAGTCGGTCTCCCATCCAAGTACTGACCAGGCCCGAGCCTGCTTAGCTTCCGAGATCGGACGAGATCGGGCGTATTCAGGCTAGTATGGCCGTAAGCCAGGGAGGCTGTCCCTGACGCTCTACTTAAAGGGAAGGCAATATCCGTTTCTGCCGTTCATACTTACAGTTGAACTGTCTCTCTACTCTAAAGCCCGGGACACACCAGCGCACCGCAGACAGTCCCTGCTAACACGCCACGTTGTGGCAACATTGTGGCAACGTTGTGCGTTAGCTGGGGTGCCACACCAGACCGGAACTATATATTACAAAACGAACACATTGTCTTGATAAAACAGCTGTAATTGAGTGCCTGACACGCCAGTCAAGCGCAATCTTGAGAAGGTGTGCATTTCAGTAAGGATTTCAATTGACATGCAGTATGAAACTGAAAGGAGGTTGCATCACTATGATGCATAACATTGCATGTATTGTATTTTCAAGTGTGTGCATTCATCCTGTTGTCATTTTGTTTTGAAAGTAGAAGAATCATTTTTGCTGAGGTTGCTGAGACAAATGTAAACCAGTAAAACATATGAAGAGAAACAAACCTTGAATATAAGTTCAGTTGTTTAAACATTTGACAAACTATGGTGAGGGGGTAAGAAAACACACAAATCCAGCAGCTCCTGTATTTCAATACACCAGAACCCAATATTATTGGCGAGTCGGGTAGTCCATCATCACAGTTCGAGGGCAGGCATCATTTCAGTAATTTCATCCCGTTGCATTCACATCCGTGCCTTGAATGAGATTGAATGTGATCTTTGCTCTCAAGTATGTTCCCAAGTTTTACACTTTCGTGCTTTGCATGAATGGGAATGGAACCGTGTGTGTTGAATGAAGCTCCTTGTGAGCACTGAACTTTGTCCGGTGGAGTTCCTTTTTGTGTTGCTGTAATTGTGTCATTTCTCGATGAGAAAGATTAGGCAACATTTAGTCACTTCTAGCCATGATGCTCAATTTATTTACGAATGTACCCTAGTTACTAGGGACCGTTTACGTTGGAGAACAAGATCTATTGTATGCCTGTGTATTTGGGGAAGTCAAATCTGAAATAATGATGAAATTGCGTGTATCCAAAGTTAAAACTTGTGATTTGTCGCCCTCTGGTGTGTAAAAGATGCAAAAGCTTACAGCACCTGGTATTCCCAGGCGGTCTCCCATCCAAGTACTGACCAGGCCCGAGCCTGCTTAGCTTCCGAGATCGGACGAGATCGGGCGTATTCAGGCTAGTATGGCCGTAAGCCAGGGAGGCTGTCCCTGACGCTCTACTTAAAGGGAAGGCAATATCCGTTTCTGCCGTTCATACTTACAGTTGAACTGTCTCTCTACTCTAAAGCCCGGGACACACCAGCGCGCCGCAGACAGTCCCTGCTAACACGCCACGTTGTGGCAACATTGTGGCAACGTTGTGCGTTAGCTGGGGTGCCACACCAGACCGGAACTATATATTACAAAACGAACACATTCTCTTGATAAAACAGCTGTAATTGAGTGCCTGACACGCCAGTCAAGCGCAATCTTGAGAAGGTGTGCATTTCAGTAAGGATTTCAATTGACATGCAGTATGAAACTGAAAGGAGGTTGCATCACTATGATGCATAACATTGCATGTATTGTATTTTCAAGTGTGTGCATTCATCCTGTTGTCATTTTGTTTTGAATGCAGAAGAATCATTCAACAGGTTGCTGAGACAAATGTAAACCAGTAAAACATATGAAGAGAAACAAACCTTGAATATAAGTTCAGTTGTTTAAACATTTGACAAACTATGGTGAGGGGGTAAGAAAACACACAAATCCAGCAGCTCCTGTATTTCAATACACCAGAACCCAATATTATTGGCGAGTCGGGTAGTCCATCATCACAGTTCGAGGGCAGGCATCATTTCAGTAATTTCATCCCGTTGCATTCACATCCGTGCCTTGAATGAGATTGAATGTGATCTTTGCTCTCAAGTATTTTCCCAAGTTTTACACTTTCGTGCTTTGCATGAATGGGAATGGAACCGTGTGTGTTGAATGAGGCTCCTTGTGAGCACTGAACTTTGTCCGGTGGAGTTCCTTTTTGTGTTGCTGTAATTGTGTCATTTCTCGATGAGAAAGATTAGGCAACATTTAGTCACTTCTAGCCATGATGCTCAATTTATTTACGAATGTACACTAGTTACTAGGGACCGTTTACGTTGGAGAACAAGATCTATTCTATGCCTGTGTATTTGGGGAAGTCAAATCTGAAATAATGATGAAATTGCGTGTATCCAAAGTTAAAACTCGTGATTTGTCGCCCTCTGGTGTGTAAAAGATGCAAAAGCTTACAGCACCTGGTATTCCCAGGCGGTCTCCCATCCAAGTACTGACCAGGCCCGAGCCTGCTTAGCTTCCGAGATCGGACGAGATCGGGCGTTTTCAGGCTAGTATGGCCGTAAGCCAGGGAGGCTGTCCCTGACGCTCTACTTAAAGGGAAGGCAATATCCGTTTCTTCCGCTCATACTTGCAATTGAACTGTCTCTCTACTCTAAAGTCCGGGACACACCAGCGCGCCGCAGACAGTCCCTGCTAACACGAAACGTTGTGGCAACGTTGTGCGTTAGCTGGGGTGCCACACCAGACCGGAACTATATATTACAAAACGAACACATTGTCTTGATAAAACAGCTGTAATTGAGTGCCTGACACGCCAGTCAAGCGCAATCTTGAGAAGGTGTGCATTTCAGTAAGGATTTCAATTGACATGCAGTATGAAACTGAAAGGAGGTTGCATCACTATGATGCATAACATTGCATGTATTGTATTTTCAAGTGTGTGCATTCATCCTGTTGTCATTTTGTTTTGAAAGCAGAAGAATCATTCAACAGGTTGCTGAGACAAATGTAAACCAGTAAAACATATGAAGAGAAACAAACCTTGAATATAAGTTCAGTTGTTTAAACATTTGACAAACTATGGTGAGGGGGTAAGAAAACACACAAATCCAGCAGCTCCTGTATTTCAATACACCAGAACCCAATATTATTGGCGAGTCGGGTAGTCCATCATCACAGTTCGAGGGCAGGCATCATTTCAGTAATTTCATCCCGTTGCATTCACATCCGTGCCTTGAATGAGATTGAATGTGATCTTTGCTCTCAAGTATGTTCCCAAGTTTTACACTTTCGTGCTTTGCATGAATGGGAATGGAACCGTGTGTGTTGAATGAGGCTCCTTGTGAGCACTGAACTTTGTCCGGTGGAGTTCCTTTTTGTGTTGCTGTAATTGTGTCATTTCTCGATGAGAAAGATTAGGCAACATTTAGTCACTTCTAGCCATGATGCTCAATTTATTTACGAATGTACCCTAGTTACTAGGGACCGTTTACGTTGGAGAACAAGATCTATTGTATGCCTGTGTATTTGGGGAAGTCAAATCTGAAATAATGATGAAATTGCGTGTATCCAAAGTTAAAACTCGTGATTTGTCGCCCTCTGGTGTGTAAAAGATGCAAAAGCTTACAGCACCTGGTATTCCCAGGCGGTCTCCCATCCAAGTACTGACCAGGCCCGAGCCTGCTTAGCTTCCGAGATCGGACGAGATCGGGCGTATTCAGGCTAGTATGGCCGTAAGCCAGGGAAGCTGTCCCTGACGCTCTACTTAAAGGGAAGGCAATATCCGTTTCTGCCGCTCATACTTGCAGTTGAACTGTCTCTCTACTCTAAAGTCCGGGACACACCAGCGCGCCGCAGACAGTCCCTGCTAACACGAAACGTTGTGGCAACGTTGTGCGTTAGCTGGGGTGCCACACCAGACCGGAACTATATTTTACAAAACGAACACATTGTCTTGATAATACAGCTGTAATTGAGTGCCTGACATGCCAGTCAAGCGCAATCTTGAGAAGGTGTGCATTTCAGTAAGGATTTCAATTGACATGCAGTATGAAACTGAAAGGAGGTTGCATCACTATGATGCATAACATTGCATGTATTGTATTTTCAAGTGTGTGCATTCATCCTGTTGTCATTTTGTTTTGAAAGCAGAAGAATCATTCAACAGGTTGCTGAGACAAATGTAAACCAGTAAAACATATGAAGAGAAACATACCTTGAATATAAGTTCAGTTGTTTAAACATTTGACAAACTATGGTGAGGGGGTAAGAAAACACACAAATCCAGCAGCTCCTGTATTTCAATACACCAGAACCCAATATTATTGGCGAGTCGGGTAGTCCATCATCACAGTTCGAGGGCAGGCATCATTTCAGTAATTTCATCCCGTTGCATTCACATCCGTGCCTTGAATGAGATTGAATGTGATCTTTGCTCTCAAGTATGTTCCCAAGTTTTACACTTTCGTGCTTTGCATGAATGGGAATGGAACCGTGTGTGTTGAATGAGGCTCCTTGTGAGCACTGAACTTTGTCCGGTGGAGTTCCTTTTTGTGTTGCTGTAATTGTGTCATTTCTCGATGAGAAAGATTAGGCAACATTTAGTCACTTCTAGCCATGATGCTCAATTTATTTACGAATGTACCCTAGTTACTAGGGACCGTTTACGTTGGAGAACAAGATCTATTGTATGCCTGTGTATTTGGGGAAGTCAAATCTGAAATAATGATGAAATTGCGTGTATCCAAAGTTAAAACTCGTGATTTGTCGCCCTCTGGTGTGTAAAAGATGCAAAAGCTTACAGCACCAGGTATTCCCAGGCGGTCTCCCATCCAAGTACTGACCAGGCCCGAGCCTGCTTAGCTTCCGAGATCGGACGAGATCGGGCGTATTCAGGCTAGTATGGCCGTAAGCCAGTGAGGCTGTCCCTGACGCTCTACTTAAAGGGAAGGCAATATCCGTTTCTGCCGTTCATACTTACAGTTGAACTGTCTCTCTACTCTAAAGCCCGGGACACACCAGCGCGCCGCAGACAGTCCCTGCTAACACGCCACGTTGTGGCAACATTGTGGCAACGTTGTGCGTTAGCTGGGGTGCCACACCAGACCGGAACTATATATTACAAAACGAACACATTGTCTTGATAAAACAGCTGTAATTGAGTGCCTGACACGCCCGTCAAGCGCAATCTTGAGAAGGTGTGCATTTCAGTAAGGATTTCAATTGACATGCAGTATGAAACTGAAAGGAGGTTGCATCACTATGATGCATAACATTGCATGTATTGTATTTTCAAGTGTGTGCATTCATCCTGTTGTCATTTTGTTTTGAAAGCAGAAGAATCATTCAACAGGTTGCTGAGACAAATGTAAACCAGTAAAACATATGAAGAGAAACAAACCTTGAATATAAGTTCAGTTGTTTAAACATTTGACAAACTATGGTGAGGGGGTAAGAAAACACACAAATCCAGCAGCTCCTGTATTTCAATACACCAGAACCCAATATTATTGGCGAGTCGGGTAGTCCATCATCACAGTTCGAGGGCAGGCATCATTTCAGTAATTTCATCCCGTTGCATTCACATCCGTGCCTTGAATGAGATTGAATGTGATCTTTGCTCTCAAGTATGTTCCCAAGTTTTACACTTTCGTGCTTTGCATGAATGGGAATGGAACCGTGTGTGTTGAATGAGGCTCCTTGTGAGCACTGAACTTTGTCCGGTGGAGTTCCTTTTTGTGTTGCTGTAATTGTGTCATTTCTCGATGAGAAAGATTAGGCAACATTTAGTCACTTCTAGCCATGATGCTCAATTTATTTACGAATGTACCCTAGTTACTAGGGACCGTTTACATTGGAGAACAAGATCTATTGTATGCCTGTGTATTTGGGGAAGTCAAATCTGAAATAATGATGAAATTGCGTGTATCCAAAGTTAAAACTCGTGATTTGTCGCCCTCTGGTGTGTAAAAGATGCAAAAGCTTACAGCACCTGGTATTCCCAGGCGGTCTCCCATCCAAGTACTGACCAGGCCGGAGCCTGCTTAGCTTCCGAGATCGGACGAGATCGGGCGTATTCAGGCTAGTATGGCCGTAAGCCGGGGAGGCTGTCCCTGATGCTCTACTTAAAGGGAAGGCAATATCCGTTTCTGCCGCTCATACTTGCAGTTGAACTGTCTCTCTACTCTAAAGTCCGGGACACACCAGCGCGCCGCAGACAGTCCCTGCTAACACGAAACGTTGTGGCAACGTTGTGCGTTAACTGGGGTGCCACACCAGACCGGAACTATATTTTACAAAACGAACACATTGTCTTGATAATACAGCTGTAATTGAGTGCCTGACACGCCAGTCAAGCGCAATCTTGAGAAGGTGTGCATTTCAGTAAGGATTTCAATTGACATGCAGTATGAAACTGAAAGGAGGTTGCATCACTATGATGCATAACATTGCATGTATTGTATTTTCAAGTGTGTGCATTCATCCTGTTGTCATTTTGTTTTGAAAGCAGAAGAATCATTCAACAGGTTGCTGAGACAAATGTAAACCAGTAAAACATATGAAGAGAAACAAACCTTGAATATAAGTTCAGTTGTTTAAACATTTGACAAACTATGGTGAGGGGGTAAGAAAACACACAAATCCAGCAGCTCCTGTATTTCAATACACCAGAACCCAATATTATTGGCGAGTCGGGTAGTCCATCATCACAGTTCGAGGGCAGGCATCATTTCAGTAATTTCATCCCGTTGCATTCACATCCGTGACTTGAATGAGATTGAATGTGATCTTTGCTCTCAAGTATGTTCCCAAGTTTTACACTTTCGTGCTTTGCATGAATGGGAATGGAACCGTGTGTGTTGAATGAGGCTCCTTGTGAGCACTGAACTTTGTCCGGTGGAGTTCCTTTTTGTGTTGCTGTAATTGTGTCATTTCTCGATGAGAAAGATTAGGCAACATTTAGTCACTTCTAGCCATGATGCTCAATTTATTTACGAATGTACCCTAGTTACTAGGGACCGTTTACGTTGGAGAACAAGATCTATTGTATGCCTGTGTATTTGGGGAAGTCAAATCTGAAATAATGATGAAATTGCGTGTATCCAAAGTTAAAACTCGTGATTTGTCGCCCTCTGGTGTGTAAAAGATGCAAAAGCTTACAGCACCTGGTATTCCCAGGCGGTCTCCCATCCAAGTACTGACCAGGCCCGAGCCTGCTTAGCTTCCGAGATCGGACGAGATCGGGCGTATTCAGGCTAGTATGGCCGTAAGCCGGGGAAGCTGTCCCTGACGCTCTACTTAAAGGGAAGGCAATATCCGTTTCTGCCGCTCATACTTGCAGTTGAACTGTCTCTCTACTCTAAAGTCCGGGACACACCAGCGCGCCGCAGACAGTCCCTGCTAACACGAAACGTTGTGGCAACGTTGTGCGTTAGCTGGGGTGCCACACCAGACCGGAACTATATTTTACAAAACGAACACATTGTCTTGATAAAACAGCTGTAATTGAGTGCCTGACACGCCAGTCAAGCGCAATCTTGAGAAGGTGTGCATTTCAGTAAGGATTTCAATTGACATGCAGTATGAAACTGAAAGGAGGTTGCATCACTATGATGCATAACATTGCATGTATTGTATTTTCAAGTGTGTGCATTCATCCTGTTGTCATTTTGTTTTGAAAGCAGAAGAATCATTCAACAGGTTGCTGAGACAAATGTAAACCAGTAAAACATATGAAGAGAAACAAACCTTGAATATAAGTTCAGTTGTATAAACATTTGACAAACTATGGTGAGGGGGTAAGAAAACACACAAATCCAGCAGCTCCTGTATTTCAATACACCAGAACCCAATATTATTGGCGAGTCGGGTAGTCCATCATCACAGTTCGAGGGCAGGCATCATTTCAGTAATTTCATCCCGTTGCATTCACATCCGTGCCTTGAATGAGATTGAATGTGATCTTTGCTCTCAAGTATGTTCCCAAGTTTTACACTTTCGTGCTTTGCATGAATGGGAATGGAACCGTGTGTGTTGAATGAGGCTCCTTGTGAGCACTGAACTTTGTCCAGTGGAGTTCCTTTTTGTGTTGCTGTAATTGTGTCATTTCTCGATGAGAAAGATTAGGCAACATTTAGTCACTTCTAGCCATGATGCTCAATTTATTTACGAATGTACCCTAGTTACTAGGGACCGTTTACGTTGGAGAACAAGATCTATTGTATGCCTGTGTATTTGGGGAAGTCAAATCTGAAATAATGATGAAATTGCGTGTATCCAAAGTTAAAACTCGTGATTTGTCGCCCTCTGGTGTGTAAAAGATGCAAAAGCTTACAGCACCTGGTATTCCCAGGCGGTCTCCCATCCAAGTACTGACCAGGCCAGAGCCTGCTTAGCTTCCGAGATCGGACGAGATCGGGCGTATTCAGGCTAGTATGGCCGTAAGCCAGGGAGGCTGTCCCTGACGCTCTACTTACAGGGAAGGCAATATCCTTTTCTGCCGTTCATACTTACAGTTGAACTGTCTCTCTACTCTAAAGCCCGGGACACACCAGTGCGCCGCAGACTGTCCCTGCTAACACGCCACGTTGTGGCAACGTTGTGGCAACGTTGTGCGTTAGCTGGGGTGCCACACCAGACCGGAACTATATTTTACAAAACGAACACATTGTCTTGATAAAACAGCTGTAATTGAGTGCCTGACACGCCAGTCAAGCGCAATCTTGAGAAGGTGTGCATTTCAGTAAGGATTTCAATTGACATGCAGTATGAAACTGAAAGGAGGTTGCATCACTATGATGCATAACATTGCATGTATTGTATTTTCAAGTGTGTGCATTCATCCTGTTGTCATTTTGTTTTGAAAGCAGAAGAATCATTCAACAGGTTGCTGAGACAAATGTAAACCAGTAAAACATATGAAGAGAAACAAACCTTGAATATAAGTTCAGTTGTTTAAACATTTGACAAACTATGGTGAGGGGGTAAGAAAACACACAAATCCAGCAGCTCCTGTATTTCAATACACCAGAACCCAATATTATTGGCGAGTCGGGTAGTCCATCATCACAGTTCGAGGGCAGGCATCATTTCAGTAATTTCATCCCGTTGCATTCACATCCGTGCCTTGAATGAGATTGAATGTGATCTTTGCTCTCAAGTATGTTCCCAAGTTTTACACTTTCGTGCTTTGCATGAATGGGAATGGAACCGTGTGTGTTGAATGAGGCTCCTTGTGAACACTGAACTTTGTCCGGTGGAGTTCCTTTTTGTGTTGCTGTAATTGTGTCATTTCTCGATGAGAAAGATTAGGCAACATTTAGTCACTTCTAGCCATGATGCTCAATTTATTTACGAATGTACCCTAGTTACTAGGGACCGTTTACGTTGGAGAACAAGATCTATTGTATGCCTGTGTATTTGGGGAAGTCAAATCTGAAATAATGATGAAATTGCGTGTATCCAAAGTTAAAACTCGTGATTTGTCGCCCTCTGGTGTGTAAAAGATGCAAAAGCTTACAGCACCTGGTATTCCCAGGCGGTCTCCCATCCAAGTACTGACCAGGCCCGAGCCTGCTTAGCTTCCGAGATCGGACGAGATCGGGCGTATTCAGGCTAGTATGGCCGTAAGCCGGGGAAGCTGTCCCTGACGCTCTACTTAAAGGGAAGGCAATATCCGTTTCTGCCGCTCATACTTGCAGTTGAACTGTCTCTCTACTCTAAAGTCCGGGACACACCAGCGCGCCGCAGACAGTCCCTGCTAACACGAAACGTTGTGGCAACGTTGTGCGTTAGCTGGGGTGCCACACCAGACCGGAACTATATTTTACAAAACGAACACATTGTCTTGATAAAACAGCTGTAATTGAGTGCCTGACACGCCAGTCAAGCGCAATCTTGAGAAGGTGTGCATTTCAGTAAGGATTTCAATTGACATGCAGTATGAAACTGAAAGGAGGTTGCATCACTATGATGCATAACATTGCATGTATTGTATTTTCAAGTGTGTGCATTCATCCTGTTGTCATTTTGTTTTGAAAGCAGAAGAATCATTCAACAGGTTGCTGAGACAAATGTAAACCAGTAAAACATATGAAGAGAAACAAACCTTGAATATAAGTTCAGTTGTATAAACATTTGACAAACTATGGTGAGGGGGTAAGAAAACACACAAATCCAGCAGCTCCTGTATTTCAATACACCAGAACCCAATATTATTGGCGAGTCGGGTAGTCCATCATCACAGTTCGAGGGCAGGCATCATTTCAGTAATTTCATCCCGTTGCATTCACATCCGTGCCTTGAATGAGATTGAATGTGATCTTTGCTCTCAAGTATGTTCCCAAGTTTTACACTTTCGTGCTTTGCATGAATGGGAATGGAACCGTGTGTGTTGAATGAGGCTCCTTGTGAGCACTGAACTTTGTCCAGTGGAGTTCCTTTTTGTGTTGCTGTAATTGTGTCATTTCTCGATGAGAAAGATTAGGCAACATTTAGTCACTTCTAGCCATGATGCTCAATTTATTTACGAATGTACCCTAGTTACTAGGGACCGTTTACGTTGGAGAACAAGATCTATTGTATGCCTGTGTATTTGGGGAAGTCAAATCTGAAATAATGATGAAATTGCGTGTATCCAAAGTTAAAACTCGTGATTTGTCGCCCTCTGGTGTGTAAAAGATGCAAAAGCTTACAGCACCTGGTATTCCCAGGCGGTCTCCCATCCAAGTACTGACCAGGCCAGAGCCTGCTTAGCTTCCGAGATCGGACGAGATCGGGCGTATTCAGGCTAGTATGGCCGTAAGCCAGGGAGGCTGTCCCTGACGCTCTACTTACAGGGAAGGCAATATCCTTTTCTGCCGTTCATACTTACAGTTGAACTGTCTCTCTACTCTAAAGCCCGGGACACACCAGTGCGCCGCAGACTGTCCCTGCTAACACGCCACGTTGTGGCAACGTTGTGGCAACGTTGTGCGTTAGCTGGGGTGCCACACCAGACCGGAACTATATTTTACAAAACGAACACATTGTCTTGATAAAACAGCTGTAATTGAGTGCCTGACACGCCAGTCAAGCGCAATCTTGAGAAGGTGTGCATTTCAGTAAGGATTTCAATTGACATGCAGTATGAAACTGAAAGGAGGTTGCATCACTATGATGCATAACATTGCATGTATTGTATTTTCAAGTGTGTGCATTCATCCTGTTGTCATTTTGTTTTGAAAGCAGAAGAATCATTCAACAGGTTGCTGAGACAAATGTAAACCAGTAAAACATATGAAGAGAAACAAACCTTGAATATAAGTTCAGTTGTTTAAACATTTGACAAACTATGGTGAGGGGGTAAGAAAACACACAAATCCAGCAGCTCCTGTATTTCAATACACCAGAACCCAATATTATTGGCGAGTCGGGTAGTCCATCATCACAGTTCGAGGGCAGGCATCATTTCAGTAATTTCATCCCGTTGCATTCACATCCGTGCCTTGAATGAGATTGAATGTGATCTTTGCTCTCAAGTATGTTCCCAAGTTTTACACTTTCGTGCTTTGCATGAATGGGAATGGAACCGTGTGTGTTGAATGAGGCTCCTTGTGAACACTGAACTTTGTCCGGTGGAGTTCCTTTTTGTGTTGCTGTAATTGTGTCATTTCTCGATGAGAAAGATTAGGCAACATTTAGTCACTTCTAGCCATGATGCTCAATTTATTTACGAATGTACCCTAGTTACTAGGGACCGTTTACGTTGGAGAACAAGATCTATTGTATGCCTGTGTATTTGGGGAAGTCAAATCTGAAATAATGATGAAATTGCGTGTATCCAAAGTTAAAACTCGTGATTTGTCGCCCTCTGGTGTGTAAAAGATGCAAAAGCTTACAGCACCTGGTATTCCCAGGCGGTCTCCCATCCAAGTACTGACCAGGCCCGAGCCTGCTTAGCTTCCGAGATCGGACGAGATCGGGCGTATTCAGGCTAGTATGGCCGTAAGCCGGGGAAGCTGTCCCTGACGCTCTACTTAAAGGGAAGGCAATATCCGTTTCTGCCGCTCATACTTGCAGTTGAACTGTCTCTCTACTCTAAAGTCCGGGACACACCAGCGCGCCGCAGACAGTCCCTGCTAACACGAAACGTTGTGGCAACGTTGTGCGTTAGCTGGGGTGCCACACCAGACCGGAACTATATTTTACAAAACGAACACATTGTCTTGATAAAACAGCTGTAATTGAGTGCCTGACACGCCAGTCAAGCGCAATCTTGAGAAGGTGTGCATTTCAGTAAGGATTTCAATTGACATGCAGTATGAAACTGAAAGGAGGTTGCATCACTATGATGCATAACATTGCATGTATTGTATTTTCAAGTGTGTGCATTCATCCTGTTGTCATTTTGTTTTGAAAGCAGAAGAATCATTCAACAGGTTGCTGAGACAAATGTAAACCAGTAAAACATATGAAGAGAAACAAACCTTGAATATAAGTTCAGTTGTATAAACATTTGACAAACTATGGTGAGGGGGTAAGAAAACACACAAATCCAGCAGCTCCTGTATTTCAATACACCAGAACCCAATATTATTGGCGAGTCGGGTAGTCCATCATCACAGTTCGAGGGCAGGCATCATTTCAGTAATTTCATCCCGTTGCATTCACATCCGTGCCTTGAATGAGATTGAATGTGATCTTTGCTCTCAAGTATGTTCCCAAGTTTTACACTTTCGTGCTTTGCATGAATGGGAATGGAACCGTGTGTGTTGAATGAGGCTCCTTGTGAGCACTGAACTTTGTCCGGTGGAGTTCCTTTTTGTGTTGCTGTAATTGTGTCATTTCTCGATGAGAAAGATTAGGCAACATTTAGTCACTTCTAGCCATGATGCTCAATTTATTTACGAATGTACCCTAGTTACTAGGGACCGTTTACGTTGGAGAACAAGATCTATTGTATGCCTGTGTATTTGGGGAAGTCAAATCTGAAATAATGATGAAATTGCGTGTATCCAAAGTTAAAACTCGTGATTTGTCGCCCTCTGGTGTGTAAAAGATGCAAAAGCTTACAGCACCTGGTATTCCCAGGCGGTCTCCCATCCAAGTACTGACCAGGCCAGAGCCTGCTTAGTTTCCGAGATCGGACGAGATCGGGCGTATTCAGGCTAGTATGGCCGTAAGCCAGGGAGGCTGTCCCTGACGCTCTACTTAAAGGGAAGGCAATATCCTTTTCTGCCGTTCATACTTACAGTTGAACTGTCTCTCTACTCTAAAGCCCGGGACACACCAGTGCGCCGCAGACAGTCCCTGCTAACACGCCACGTTGTGGCAACGTTGTGGCAACGTTGTGCGTTAACTGGGGTGCCACACCAGACCGGAACTATATTTTACAAAACGAACACATTGTCTTGATAATACAGCTGTAATTGAGTGCCTGACACGCCAGTCAAGCGCAATCTTGAGAAGGTGTGCATTTCAGTAAGGATTTCAATTGACATGCAGTATGAAACTAAAAGGAGGTTGCATCACTATGATGCATAACATTGCATGTATTGTATTTTCAAGTGTGTGCATTCATCCTGTTGTCATTTTGTTTTGAAAGCAGAAGAATCATTCAACAGGTTGCTGAGACAAATGTAAACCAGTAAAACATATGAAGAGAAACAAACCTTGAATATAAGTTCAGTTGTTTAAACATTTGACAAACTATGGTGAGGGGGTAAGAAAACACACAAATCCAGCAGCTCCTGTATTTCAATACACCAGAACCCAATATTATTGGCGAGTCGGGTAGTCCATCATCACAGTTCGAGGGCAGGCATCATTTCAGTAATTTCATCCCGTTGCATTCACATCCGTGCCTTGAATTAGATTGAATGTGATCTTTGCTCTCAAGTATGTTCCCAAGTTTTACACTTTCGTGCTTTGCATGAATGGGAATGGAACCGTGTGTGTTGAATGAGGCTCCTTGTGAGCACTGAACTTTGTCCGGTGGAGTTCCTTTTTGTGTTGCTGTAATTGTGTCATTTCTCGAAGAGAAAGATTAGGCAACATTTAGTCAATTCTAGCCATGATGCTCAATTTATTTACGAATGTACCCTAGTTACTAGGGACCGTTTACGTTGGAGAACAAGATCTATTGTATGCCTGTGTATTTTGGGAAGTCAAATCTGAAATAATGATGAAATTGTGTGAATCCAAAGTTAAAACTCGTGATTTGTCGCCCTCTGGTGTGTAAAAGGTGCAAAAGCTTACAGCACCTGGTATTCCCAGGCGGTCTCCCATCCAAGTACTGACCAGGCCCGAGCCTGCTTAGCTTCCGAGATCGGACGAAATCAGGCGTATTCAGGCTAGTACGGCCGTAAGCCAGGGAGGCTGTCCCTGACGCTCTACTTAAAGGGAAGGCAATATCCGTTTCTGCCGCTCATACTTGCAGTTGAACTGTCTCTCTACTCTAAAGTCCGGGACACACCAGCGCGCCGCAGACAGTCCCTGCTAACACGAAACGTTGTGGCAACGTTGTGCGTTAGCTGGGGTGCCACACCAGACCGGAACTATATTTTACAAAACGAACACATTGTCTTGATAAAACAGCTGTAATTGAGTGCCTGACACGCCAGTCAAGCGCAATCTTGAGAAGGTGTGCATTTCAGTAAGGATTTCAATTGCCATGCAGTATGAAACTGAAAGGAGGTTGCATCACTATGATGCATAACATTGCATGTATTGTATTTTCAAGTGTGTGCATTCATCCTGTTGTCATTTTGTTTTGAAAGCAGAAGAATCATTCAACAGGTTGCTGAGACAAATGTAAACCAGTAAAACATATGAAGAGAAACAAACCTTGAATATAAGTTCAGTTGTTTAAACATTTGACAAACTATGGTGAGGGGGTAAGAAAA